>NC_089506.1:144609573-144912603 GCF_036850995.1 Saccopteryx leptura
AAATTAGATGGCTCAATAATAACAAATAAATTCTTGATTATATAAAGTAAATTAAATGTTAAAAAATAAATTATAAATTCAGGTGAAAAAGTCAGAGGTAGGTAAGTGGCTGGGAAAATGGCAAGGAAAACCCAAATATTTTAGTCAAGAACATTTGTGATTGAACTGTGGGAAATGCTTGCGTCAGTCAGGTGTTTATTTTTGGCCAGCTAGTGGAATCAAGAGAGAAGCAAACCCCTAAGCTTAAGGTTTCATTCCTGTCATTTAGCTGAAGAAGACGACTGAAGGTGCTGCACCTGGAGAACCCTAAACGCACACCTACTGTCTCGAGGTTTGCTCCACACACTGCCATTTGCCAAAGGCTTCATCATTCTGAAAAGAACTATTAATCCACTGTGTGGTACTTACATTTGTTTGGAAGCCTCTTTTTTCTAAACTAAAATCTTTCAATTTTTGAATAAGTAGCACACTCATATAGTTAAAAAAAATCAGAAACAATATCAACAAGTAAATGCTGTCAAGTCTTGTCTCCATTTAGATTACCTCTTACCTCAAACCCCTCATCACTTTAGTGACTTTGTTGGTTTCTTTGCATAACCTTTCAGTATTTCTTTGTGTAAATATAAGGACATTTATTGTTTTTGCAGTCTGCCCTTTTACCTGAAAGATAGTATATTGTATATATACACTGTTGCATTGTTGCTTTTTTCTTTATTTTTTAATTGTTGTTTTTTTTTAATCTAACAATATACCCAGAAAAATTCCCATATTATATTTACATAGAGGGATTTTTGTTTTTTGTTCCTTAGACTGTTGTGTAGTATTCCATTGTGAAAGTGTACGTATTTATTTAAACATTCCTTTAGCAATGAGCACCTTCCCCATATTTTAATCATAAACACTATACATATAAACTTGCATACAAACAAGTTTGCATTTTGCTACAGGGCCCTTATTTGTAAAGAGATACAAGCATATCACATGGAATATTCATCAAATAAATGCTTTAAGGAAGTAATCTTCCTACAACTTCTGCTTCTTGAAAAGTGTGTATTGATAATATTTTCAGCACTGGTGGGAAGCTGTGGGCTGGTATGCAAGGCACTGCTTTCTCCATTAGTAGAGCATGTATGTGCTTGGGCATCAGCAAAGCAGGAGTATACCAAATTGTTCTTTGAGAAAGAATGTGGTCTTGTTAAGAAATAAAAAAACAAAAACAAAATGAAGCAAAAAACATTCTAGTTCTCGAAGGGAAAATCAGTACTTTTCTGATTTCATTACCATTGTTTTACAGAGTGGAGTCATGTTTATTTTGAGTAACTTGCAGTAGAGTAGGATTCTGATCTTAGTGATTAGCAACTATGAAGGCCTTAACTGGGCCTCAGAGGAATCTTGTGAATTAGTGCTAAGTGAGAAAAATCCATGCTTGGAATAAATAACTTGATAAATGCTACTAGCTTGTGAGAAGCAAAGCTGGTCTGTTTATCAACCAAGAGACTAGATGACCTCTGGAAAAACTTCATCCAGTGTTACTGAGCATTTAGTAAGATAATGGAGGTCAAGGCCATTGCAAAGAAGGTATTCACTATGTTAGCGTCTTACTGTTCTTCACAGCCCAGCTTCAGCTCTGGCTTTCCCAGAGGGGCACTGAAACCTTCCAGCCATCTGTGCTCTTTCTGGTGGCTGTGAGGAGGCGAAGGGACTTGTGTTGCTGGCATTTTTGGCACTGGAGTGTTTGGGTGAAGCGTTTTCTTAACTACTTTCTATTCAGTGTGGAATTGCCCCACAGGCAGTTCCTATTTCCTTTCTTTCAGCCTGGCTCTTGTACCAGTTACCAGATTCAAAGGCAACTATCACCTCCGTTTTGTCTCGAGTGGATTTTGGCTGCTAAGAATGGATACTTTAAGGCTGGAGGTTCTTCCCCAAGCCAGAGATGATCAAGACTAAGGGTAAACTGAAGTTAATGATCTGTCTGCAATGCTGCTGCTAAAACCAGAATCCACTTTAAGGAAAGAAACTATGGACATTTCCTTCCATGTTTTCCTAACTTTAACTCTCAGGCAGAAGTCTCCAGGAAAGATGCCATGTCTGAGAAAGGAGAGGTTAAAGGAATAGCCTCATATTTTGGCGATGGAGACATCTGCTCTCAGGAAACAAGGATAGTAGGAATTCAAGAGAGACAACAATAAAGTGAATTTAGCTTTCCTCTTTCATCACTGGATCTCACTTGGAAGTCTGTCTGTAGGACTAAGGATTAGAAAAGTTGCCATAGTAATATGCAAACAAAATGGAAAAAGGGTTTTCTCAGTTTACAAAATGAAAACTCACGCGCTCTGTTCTGGATAGTTTTTCCTTATCAAATTCAATACCTCTTTTAAATCCAGACTCCCAAACATCATTGAAATAAAAGAAACATGTCTAAATTGGGCCTAGGGGCACAAAGTGTAATTCTTTAGCCTGTAGATAGAAGGGTTCACATCTGCCTTCTGTCCTTGTAGATCTCTGCCTGCCCATAAGTATGCTTAGGTAACATCTGGTCTTTTCACAACCTTTCCAATCACCCTTGACCATGCTAACCTCTCATACTAGGTATCTCCTTTTAATCACAAACATCATAAAAGATTAGTTCATACTAAATGCCTGACCTTTCACATCTGTTGAACAATCTCTTGTCCACACCATTTTATTGAAATAACTCTCAGCTACTACCCAAGGCCAAAAAGCATTTGACATTTTTGATGCTTTCTCCCTTTGAAACCTCTTTTTGCCCTGACAGCTCTCTTTGGCCCTCTGTTGCTCCTTGATTTCTTCACAGGTCCCTTTTCCGCTATGTCCTCAACATCCCCTTCTAGACCTGTTTCTCAGCTCTCCCATCACCCTCCCCCGACAAGCTCATTCCCAGGCAAGGCTTTCCTGATTACCTCCCTGTGAGTAACATCCCAAACTCCATCCCTATGAGTAACATCCCAAACTCCATCCCTGTGAGTAACATCCCAAACTCTATCCGTTAGTAACATCCCAAACTCTATCCTTGTGAGTAACATCCCAAACACTATCCCTGTGAGTAACATCCCAAACTCTATCCCTGTGAGTAACATCCCAAACTTCATCCCTGTTAGTAACATCCCGAACTCTATTCGTTAGTAACATCCCAAACTCCATCCCTGTTAGTAACATCCCAAACTCTATCCATTAGTAACATCCCAAACTCTATCCCTGTTAGTAACATCCCGAACTCTATCCCTGTGAGTAACATCCCGAACTCTATCCGTTAGTAACATCCCGAATTCCATCCCTGTGAGTAACATCCCAAACTCTATCCCTGTTAGTAACATACCAAACTCCATCCCTATGAGTAACATCCCAAACTCCATCCCTGTTAGTAACATCCCAAACTCCATCCCTGTGAGTAACATCCCAAACTCCATCCCTGTGAGTAACATCCCAAACTCCAGCCCTGTTAGTAACATCCCAAACTCCGTCCCTGTGAGTAACATCCCAAACTCCATCCCTGTGAGTAACATCCCAAACTCCATCCGTTAGTAACATCCCAAACTCCATCCCTGTTAGTAACATACCAAACTCCATCCCTATGAGTAACATCCCAAACTCCATCCCTGTGAGTAACATCCCAAACTCCATCCGTTAGTAACATCCCAAACTCCATCCCTGTTAGTAACATCCCAAACTCCATCCCTGTGAGTAACATCCCAAACTCCAGCCCTGTTAGTAACATCCCAAACTCCAACCCTATGAGTAACATCCCAAACTCCATCCCTGTGAGTAACATCCCAAACTCCATCCCTGTGAGTAACATCCCAAACTCCATCCATTAGTAACATCCCAAACTCCATCCCTGTTAGTAACATCCCAAACTCCATCCCTGTGAGTAACATCCCAAACTCCATCCCTGTGAGTAACATCCCAAACTCCATCCCTGTGAGTAACATCCCAAACTCTATACCTGTGAGTAACATCCCAAACTCCATCCCTGTG
The DNA here is from genome assembly GCF_036850995.1 of Saccopteryx leptura. Classification (NCBI taxonomy): domain Eukaryota; kingdom Metazoa; phylum Chordata; class Mammalia; order Chiroptera; family Emballonuridae; genus Saccopteryx; species Saccopteryx leptura. The sequence goes on from NC_089506.1 coordinate 144,613,570, forward strand.
AGTAACATCCCAAACTCTATACCTGTGAGTAACATCCCAAACTCCAGCCCTGTTAGTAACATCCCAAACTCCATCCCTGTTAGTAACATCCCGAACTCCATCCCTGTGAGTAACATCCCAAACTCCATCCCTGTTAGTAATATCCCGAACTCCATCCCTGTGAGTAACATCCCAAACTCCATCCCTGTTAGTAACATCCCAAACTCCATCCCTGTGAGTAACATCCCGAACTCCATCCCTGTGAGTAACATCCCAAACTCCATCCCTGTTAGTAACATCCCAAACTCCAGCCCTGTGAGTAACATCCAGAACTTCTCTTCAACATTAGTATCCGGTACCCTAAATTCAAGCCTATATTTACACCTCATATTCTACTTGGTTATGTCAAACTGAGCATGCTGAGAACTGAATTCACCTTTTGCACATAGCAGTGATTTCTTCTTTTCCAATTTAGACATTATTACGATCCTAATCATTTAAACTTAAAACTATAAACTTTAACAATTTCTTATTTATCATCACTCCTACTGTTCATGTAATCATTTGCTGAATTTGACAATTCCATCTCTTCTAAATCTTTTCTTGAATTGCTTAAACTTCTTAACCTGCAATTATATAATCAGACCCCAAACAACTCTTCTAGTCTTACAACTTTGTGTCTTGCTTTCTCATCTCTTAATAGTGCCTTTGTGCCTATTATTTCCTCTTTGTAGAACACCCTCTGGACTGAGTCATAATCTGTGGGGCTCAGTGTTAAAGGAAACTGTTCTTTTTCAAAAAGCAAGAAAAAGTTTAGAGGTACTAAAATGAAAGCTTTCCACCTTTTTCTGTGCATCTCCTCTGTTCACACACATGCTTTATTGTTCTATCCGACTTCACTTACAATACACAAGATCAAAGATAAAATTAACACCACCAAGACACTGACAGCAGAGTGTAAAACTAAGAGCTGGGCCATGTGTGACTGCAGCGGTCACCTGCCCACAAGTGCACCCGTCCTCATCCATCTGGGATTTCCTCTGTCCTGGCCACCCTCCAAAGACAAGTCAGGGCTGCCTCTGCTGGGTAGATGATGAAGTGTCCATGCTGGAGTCTCTGCCCTGCTCAGTTCCAAAGATGACAAAAGTGGTTTCCTACTAGCACTGGGCAGAAGTCTCTGAGAACATTTTTTATTTGCTATTAGTTTTTTAACTTCCTGTTTATAAGTTTCTTGAAAGCAAGTGCTATCTCTTCATCCTAGAATCAACCACATGACTACACATAATAATTTCTTAATATATGTTTGCTGAAAATGAATAAAGAAGACAAAAAAGAGAAAAATACTGCAATTTCAAAGCCACAAGCACGCTCCCCCAGCTGTAGGCCTTTCCTCAGCGGAGCAGGAACCAGCTCATGCCTAGTTCCGGTTCTCCAGCCGGCTGGCAGGGCCCGCTCGTTTTCCTTTCATTTCCTCAATTAGTCTTTACATTGATCTTCCTAAGGACATTCCAATGATAACTCAATTTTGGTAATAGATATATCTTAGTTTCTAAAAAGGTATGCATTTACTAATTTTCTCTAGTATTTAGATATAAGCCTATGTTTTCAACCTTTTTGGGGGGGGGTTAAAGAAATTATTTTGATGAAGAAAACCGAAATAAGTCTGGCAATGTTTTCTACACATTTTGATTTAAAAATAATTAACTTATTGAACGGTAGTGACTTTTTCAATCACTTCTGGAAAATCTTGTGTATTTAAACAAGCTATTAAAGACTTTCATTGAAATACTCTGATAAAGAAGTTGAACTCAGTAAGAACCTTGAACTTCCCACACTGACTAAATATATGTATTACCCTGGGAACTACGATCCAACCCATACCCATTCCCCAACCCCAACCCCAAATATCCATCTTTTTGAGTATTTTGAGTTGAAAACTGAGCTCACTTGCACTTGTGGGAGAGGCTACTTAAAAAAAACAACAACATGATAAAGCGGAATAAATTTAAACAGCAAAATATTATTTAAAATAATGCACCACAGACACTGCATCACTAAGAAAGCCAGTAACTTTACTGAATTGTCTGCAAAATACAAATTATACCTTATTTCCAGCAGGAGAAACTTTGGAAAATTCCCCACTTTTATTCACTACAGACAGCTGAATTAAGTCCCTTGAGATACAGAGATGTGGTTTAACTTAATTATAACATCTTGTCATCTAATGGCGACAAAGTCCAGCTTATGCCGCTGTGAGCCTCTATTTGAATATTTGTTGCAAATGCTTGTATGCCCTCATTTACAAGCTATTTTAATTACTTGTCATTTAATGGAAACAAGTCCCCCCCAAAAAAGGAAAATGATACAGCAAACCATCTGAAGCAATCCAAGTCCTATGCCTAACAGTGACCCAGGTCTACTTTGCTCGCAGAGAACACTGGTACTGCATTCAAACCACAACAGAATCCATCACTTAGCTGACCTCTCTGAACTAAACTGAGGTAAGAATCAATTTGAGGTATGAATAGGGAAGGCAAATGCAATACTTGATTATGAAAATAACCAAAATGGACTAATTTAATGTAGAAGATATGTGGCTTGGATTGCTCCACATCTTTGGTTAAAACATATTTAAGAAAAGCCTTTAATTACATCTGTAGTCTGAAGCATTCTAACAGACACCAGTATTCCATCAATCTTCAAAAGATCTGCAGTGGCAAGAAATGCACACCATGTAAGTGATGACGTCACAGCAGCTGGCACAGAGGGGAGCGGATGACGTGTGCCAAGCTTAAGCAACAGCCTTTATTGAGGGTTCAGGTGGCCGCTTCTTCTTTGAAAATTTTTTTATAAAGAAACAAATACAAGCATTACTCTCTGGAAAAACAAGCAAAAGAATAAAAGGAGCAAAAAAAAAAAAAGCTATTTTTAAGTTAAAAGACGGGTGTAAGCAAAACAAATACATAAAATTGTGAGAGGGCAGATACTCTTAAAAAGTGTGTTTGATTTTTTAAAAATTCTCACTTTAGTTCATCTTAAAGTGATCTGAGGATGATAGGCATTTTCATATTCATCATTACAAAATGCTAAATTCCACCTTTGGGAAAAAATAAGCCATTTTACTAAAAAACCCAATTTTAAAAAAGGTTGAAATGAACAGCCTTCCGCGCACCAATGTCTACAATATACAGGTTGTGCTGCTTGCATATACTGCATTAGTGTGTCAGTATTTAAGCTTAATATTACCAAAACGTCTTTTAAGATAGATTTAGGTATAACACTACTCATAACTGTGTGAAATGCCATAACCGTTCTTTGACTGCAATGATGAATGTTGCCTACAATGTTACTCTAGGATAGGTTATGTAAAATACTACTCCCTCAGGGCTTTGCCCTAAACTCCTGAATACAAAGGATTTACTGTGATAAAAACCCAAACCATACTAGCTTGGCAAATACAATAAATGGTACATTACAGATAAGGTATAAGGGTAAAGATAGACAGTGATTGTTTACAGAAAGTGACTCATCACAATCAAAATTGTGCTTCTTCTCATTAAATCATCTTTAAAAAAATTCTCAGATTATCCCTTCGCTATCTTGTCACCACTTTATATGAATTTAATAGTGGGAACAAGAGATGACTGGCATCCATTTTCAAGTGATTCTGTTCTTTTCATGTTCTTATAAAACTATAGTCAGATTGCTATAAATAGCCAAGGCTTCTGCTGGTACTTTAGCTTACTTTATATTCAGCGTTAGAAATTCACTTTTTCTCTGTTGCTGAGGCAAATTGCAGGTAAAAAATTAATATGGCTATTTTTTCATATTTTCACATAATGACCCTTTCCCACCCACAGATAAGTTTCTACTGCTATTGATAAAGTGTTTTAAAATGACAAAGAACATTTGTGATATGTTTGCATATTTTATACACATCAAGTTATAAGGATGTGTTGCAAGGATGCAATCAAATTGATGATGAGAAAAGTGATTTTCTTAGTTTTCTCCCTCCATGTGTGAATGTGTGTGCATGTATGTGTGCATATTTTCAGGGATGATATTTTCTTCTTTTGCATAAATGTTTTTTATTTCATGTTTCATGGATACCTTGAGTAGTGGGATATATGAAATGATTAATAGGGTTTTTTGTTGTTTTTAGTATATAAAACGTTAGTACAAGGCAGGTAGCATCCTATATGGATACCACCAAAGGTGCATTGTGGTCTAATTGTAGATTTCAGATTAAGTTAAGAAAAATATAGCCTTAGGTAGTAAGGCCTCTTGGCTTTTGCCACCCAGCGGCAGCCTTTTTTCAATGAGAAACACATGGCAATTGTGCAAGTAAAGGAAAAAATGGGTAAGAAATATTCTTTCTACACATGAGTTAGCAATGCCAATCTTACTGTCTGCGTTTTCTTTGCTGTGTATGTCAATGCATGTGATTGGAGATTAATCGACAGATCTTCACATTCCAAGAGAAGAAAAAGCATTCTTAGACTGAAATCTCTTTCAAACAATAGATATTAACTTTTTTTTATGGCACTCATTTTTTAAAGGGTCTGAAAATTAATCCTTTATAGACAAATATAAGACAAGAGTCCATCATTATTTCTTGAAAAATTAAAAAAAAGGGGACATAGAGAGGTTCTTTCATGGGGTTTCTTGAAATGACTATTAAATCTCTTTATTGAAGAAAAAAATAGATGACATACATGCTTTATGCAGAAGTGGCGTTTGGGGGCCCTGACACACTGGGATTGTTCAACAGTCCTGTGTTGCTGACAAAACTGCGGAGGGTCAGTCAAAATAAGCAAAAGAGGACGATGAAGCAACTATCCCTTTACCTGCTTCCTTCTTGTCTAGCACCCAATCTTTCACATTTTTCTTCTGTGGGAATTTAACTTATACACTGAGTAAACGTCATATCACCTGTTTCTAGGGCCATATTTGCAGGACATGTGCCCCATCACAGCTTCCCTGTTGGGTGTCTTTTTAAAAAACACATCAAATTCTGGGCTGAAAACCAACCAGATAATTTAGGATATGGGTAAGTTAAGGTATGCACTTACTGAATTCCAAGACGCATGGTGAAATGGCGAGATCAGAAAGGGGCCCTGCATTTGATAAAAATTCAAAACTAAGAAGCATAAAGTAAACTAATTAGTATATACAATGGAAGTCAGTTGACCCACTAGATTGTTAATGTATTAAAAACAATTTAGGGTGTTGCAGTGTGATATGTTTTAATCCCACAGGTTATCCTTTTGACAGCTGACCTTGAACTTATAAAATGTATGCAGAGTAAAAGAAAACAGAAAGAAAATAGTTACTCAAATGTGCAACTGCACAAATATACCCCCCTCCCACTATTAAGATAACAAAACTTCTGCTATTACCATAATATTATATATATTAGAAAGCTATACACAAGCATGTTAATTTCACAGATTTTTTAAAAGATTCTTAATATTTTATATAATTAGAAATACACATTTCAAAAACAAAACTTCTACAAAGAGAAAACAGTTATCTTGGTTAGCAAAGCATGGAGTTCATCATGGCTTAGGGTAGTGCTCTCTATACAAAAAGTCCTTTTTGGTTTTTTACAGGACTGTTTAAAATATTAGCGAAGCTATCAAGAGGGGAAAACACATTTTGGCTTAAGTAAACTACAAAAAGCCACAAATGCTTTGCAAACTCTGTCTTACCTTTTATATGAAAATAAGCAAAATGTAATGTACATATTTTTATACTTTTATTTAATAAGAGATGCAGACCCGGATTTCTTTATTTATTTAATTAAATACGTTAGCCCTCAAACTCCACATTTTTTTTTAAATAGGTATGGTCCTCTTTTAATGGTCATTGATTCTTTTCATTGAGTGCCATACGCCAATGATACGCCTGCACGTTTGTGAGCGTTCTTAGGATGTCAGGTGACCTGGCGTGTTCCTAACGTTTACCAATGGCCACCCTTTGCTGGGTCTGTCCAAAACATCTATACATTTTTCTATATGTCGCATAACAGCTGCTCTCTTTCAGTAAAGATCTGCCGCTTTTGGCAAATGTTTCCTTTTGTCTATTTACATGTAAATAACGTTGAACCTGCAACATGACACTATCTATTGTAACATACATTTTGCAAAGGAGCACAACAGTGAAAAGAAGTTAGCCTTAAAATCTATTTTGTACAAGTGTTCTGTTGTACAACGCAAGTGCTAAGCTTATCTCAGCATTTGTTTATCTTTATACTGTATCACTGAGGCAATTTAAAAGTACTTTTACAAAACAGAGTACCTGACTTTTTTTTTTTTCCACACACAGCACATATAATGCATATCGACCCCCCTTCCCCATTAAGGTATAGCACACACACACACTGCAAGAAAAAAAAAAACTATTAAGTAATAATCTGATCATGTTGCCCATCCTTCAGAGAGTCGCATGCGCTTGACGGAGGGACTTTCCCTTTCGTCCGGCGAAGGTCTGGTGAGTCCAATGGGGGAGTGGAATTCGTTCCGGTGATCCTCTCGGTCGCTCCCGTCATACGAACTGCTGCAGCTGCTCAAGCTGTCAACAGGAGATCTCCCCGCCTCGTGGCGCGTGTGTTGTGGGTATCTCGAAGGGGTGGTGGTACGGTCTCTAGGAGGAGAAACAGGTTCTGACTTGATGTTGAGGCTTTGAGTAGAAGGCAGGGAGAGATTTGAACTCTGAGATAAATGAGTGCTAGTGCAAGCTCTGTAGGAGGAAAGGAAACCCAGTTACAGATGGAGGAGGCCTGGAGCCCCCAGGAACTCACAATTACATAAAACATCACCCTAAAGACTGCACAGACACCAGAGCATGCCCAGAGGGAGGAGAGAGTGCTTAGAAGCACGAAGGGGCTCGTGGGCGTGGCCTGCGGAGAGCCGTTTGGGGTGCCTTTGTTGATTTCCCCGCAGTAATGACAGTATTTAACTGGTCCAGGCTCTGAATCACACCTCTTTTCTGACAGGCTCCCTAAACATATCGGTACCGGTTTAAAAAGGTTTAACTAGACACGCTGGAAAAAGCATTTTGTGTCTGTGGGATTCTTCCCTAGACCAGTTTCAAAACTGAATCTAAGATTTAAGATACAGTGTTCAGTTTCTGAATTAACTTCCTTGATTTACTAATGTCAGTGTTTCGAAAATTATTGTAAAAAGCTTATCAAGGATATAAATGTTTCCTTCCATTTATTAAGCACTTACACATTAAGTTGCACAGTCTTCAGAGAAAGTGAAAAGAGTTCAAATTTCAAGTGATTAGAATCCATACTAGGCTGCCTGTAACCATGTCTAGTGAAAAGCTTGGAGAGGGGAAGTGGGGGAGGGAGGAAGGAGGTTGAATATCAGCTGCAGAAATTTTAAGTATTGGCTGAAAAACACTTAGACTTCCTACCTTACTAAAACTAATATAATTTTATTTTCTTCATCCTTTCTTAGTTACATAAGATAAAAATGCTGTTTATTTTCCATAATTACCTCAACTTTCCTAATGCTAGTCTCATCCTCCCAGGATACTTAGGGGACCACTCCTCTTATTTATAATTTCATTCATTGTTGAATCTGCTTTTGCCTAAGAAAAGGCTGAAAAAAAAAAGATCTAGTGTAATTTTTTTGTGTTTCTAGCCCTTAGTCCTTATTTGTTTTAGGAGAGCATAATTTGCCCTATTCCAAAATGTGGGAGAATTTAGATACTTGAAATTCTGGCAAGAGAAGCATTAAACCCTAAGTGTAGATTAGCAATCACAATGACTTTCATCAGATTAAACCACAGTAACACTGCCGACATCAATTTTAAGAGGCTTGTGCTGTTCTTACATTCCGATTGCGCTGACATCCACCATTGGAGTCAGCATTTATTGCCCATATTGTCAAGAGAATACAGAAATCTCTTTTACTGAGGAAGAGTCACAGCAAAGAATAATCCATAGACACACCCTTTTCAAACAAAGGAAAGCAAGCCTGCCTACCCACGTAGGGTGAGTATGTTACTTTCCAATGGAGAGAACTGGATGGCAGTAAACACGTCATTACGAGCTGTGAGAAAACGTGAATCTATTTTAGAGGAAAAAGTGGAGTAGCTTGGGCCTGGCTTTTTGAAAGTTGTAATTCAGGCTCAAGCTGTATAGAGATATAAAATTAGTGAGGAATATTTAACTTTGAGTGATGTTTTATACAAAAGCACCACCTACTGGCAAAGAATCACTTTCCTTCTCTTATTAATAGACGAGCCAATGTCAAAAGTAACAAAGGAAAATTATTTGTTTCCCTAATAAGCCTTTTTTTCTCGGGATATTATGATATTATAGAATCAAAGCAGTTTTAGCATTTATAACAAGCTACTACAATGAGAGTATATAATTTTCAATCACTCGTTTATTTTAGTTTATATACTATTTTTCTAAGAGTTTTAATTAAGTAACATTTCAGTCAACAAGATATTAAAACAGGGGGTGCTGAATTTCAAAAGGACCCATGATAGTGGGCTATTTTATCTTGGTTCAATATTACTTAATGATTCATTTTGATGTCAGAAGAAATCACTTTTTGATTTCTGAAAGAAAGAATTTTCCTGGCTTTGAATAAGAAAATCCATTTCACTAAAGTTTAATAAAATGCCCGTTTAATAATGAAGGTCAATTAGTAATCTGAAATAAAATGGCATATCAATAAATACTTTTGTCTGCCCTTTGACATTTAGATTGTGTTTTCACAGACAGGGAACATGAAAAATGAGGGAAAAAAATTGGTGATTTGGACCAGTAAAATCAGTTAATCTGGATAAATGAAGCAAAAAGTAACATGATAAAATGTTGTTCCCTTAAGACAGCTTTTGGAAACTGTGTTATCTCCCACGTCAACTGGCTTGTGCAGGCTTTGCTGTATTTCTTCCCCACAAAAGACAAAACACTTACTATTTATTCTTTCTATAAGCAAATAGGCCAGTCCTTTATCTTTTGGTGGTATTTCAGTTTACACTGAAAGCATGCATGAAGCATTCTGAGTAGTTCTGGGGACACCAAGTGCACACTAAGGAAAGATAAGTGCTAGCGAACCTTCAGCGTCACTACCTGTGGGAGAAGATTCAAAACAGGAGGAAACTCAACTGACTAGCCTCTGTCACCAAGGGTGTATTATAAAGAAAAAGGAACATTACAAAGCACTTCGCTGTACATAGGCTTGGTTCAGCAATGAGAGTGTTGGTTTACATGTTCCCGAGAACAAACTTTTTATAGACACAGGTAATAGTGAATGAATCCACACTGGGGAGGGGTGATAAAGAGTGGGCTGGCAAAGGCCAAGGCCAGACATGCCAGTCGCCCCTGTGAAGCTCTGCTGCAAGTCTTCAGCTACGACCAACGCCTTCCAACTGAGAAGACACCTACACTGCCCTGCAAGTATTCAGAAATGAAACATGAATGGAGAGTTTTACTCAAGTTTCTTCCTGTGTCTGCTGGACTTTAGGCTCTCAGACTGCATTTAACCTAACCTTTTAAAAGTTGCCTTTCCTCCAGGTCACCTTCTTTCAGTATGTTCTGAACACTCACATCAACAAAGATGATGTATAGAAATGCTTCCAGAGAGCAGGATGCTGTTGTTTTAGGTGGCAGGAGAAAAACAGCTAATAATTTGAGTGCTTTTTTTCTGCTCAAATCTGAGTATTCACATGACTTTCGCTAAGTTGTGATGGCAAGTTCCTTCTGCCATTCGTCTCTGCTCCCCACCTCAAATCAGTTTATGCCACCTAATCTAACTTGCTTAGGTAAAATCAGGGACTGGATAGTGTTAAAAGTATAGCTTTAAAGAGTTAAAGATATTTCCATGAACAAAATACAGAGCGCTCTTTTGTACTTTTTAATTTTGAGAGAAAATTGTGGTGACCATTTTGGGCTCCTGGGAATATCTGCTTTGGTGAGGCTGAAATATATTTTACTCCGCTGTGAAAACTGTATTTACCCAAAAGAATGTCACTTCACTCTCAAGTGTATGAGACTACTTTAGCCAGGAAAAGAAATCAATTTTTAAAATCAATTTATACTATTAAGAAATTAAGGCAGTTCATATAATTAATTTTACATAAATATTAGAACTTGGGGTTTTAAAAAGCAGTTTAACACTTAATTGTGTGATCATGGGCTAGTTCATTTGAGGAAATCTCTTTTTGAAAAGGTACTGTATGTATGTGTGTGTGTGAGAGAGAGAGAGAGACAGACAGAGACAGAGAGGGGAAGAGGGCGAGGCCCAAGGGGATGGGGGAAGGAAGGAAGAGAAGGAAGAGGAAAAAGGGAGGTGATCCAAAATGAGAAGGACTGGAAGTAAGTGTATCTTAGCTGAGGAATAAGGGAAATGATTAAGTTCAAGAAAAACTTATTGACTAAATTCAGACTCATATTATGCACCATGAGAATTGGTACTGAAAGAAATCAGAACTAAACAAAATGTTTCATGATTGACTGCTATAATTCAGTTTCTCTCTAGCCCAGTCCTCCCCTTTCTCATTTACTGAAACTCCTATTAAGAGCATCAGAGAATTAGATTCTTCCCATGAAATAAAAGAGAATTTTTAAATTGTAGTTAAAATACATAAATGTGTGTTTTAGATGTAAAAATGCAAATTATCAGATGTTATTGAAAACAAAAACAAGCTATGTACAGAGAAAATAATATAGGTTTTGACATTAATATTGTCTAAGGAAATCTAGTCCTCCAATAAGTGAATTTTTGAAAAATGAGAAGTAAACAGTGACCTTTATTTTTGCCAAGAAAAAGGATTCACTCACAGCTGGGTAGTATGATGTACTCAGTGATAATTACCTGAAAAAGTTACTGCAAAAAATGTCTACTTAGATAGGTCACATTTCTGAGAAAATGTAAATGTTCTTATAAAAAACTCTGTTGCTGATCATTATTTAATGTATCTTTAAAGTTAATAATTTTTCAATAAAGCAGAGCAACACTCCCATGTGCATTTATTTTATTATTTACATGAAAACTTAGCTTTTCGACAATAGTGATTAGTGAGTAGGATGCACATAAACAAATGGTGAATGGGTGAAGACCCCATTATGAAAGCACTAATCTATCTGACATCAATTTCACTGTAAGCTGGCCGGGCAGGGGAGGGGTAAGAGAGATGAAGTTATAACATCAATCAGTGATTTTTATTCTATTCAGTGTCTTATGCTCATTATTTCCTTAGAAATAGAAATACAGTACTAATTAACTACTCTAACTAAATGGCTAGGCAGCAAAGTAAAAGATATATAGAATGTTCCCCAAATAGAAAAACTTTATAAATATAGCTTCTTAATATTTTCTTTTCAAGATTAATTGAAGTTTTAGAGTTATTAATTAAACTTAAAATGTCTTTGATTCATGTTTTAAACTTTAAAATAAAAACTGTTTTACAAGTAGTGTGAATATTTCCATAGTTTAATGATAGGAGTTATTTTTATGATAAAGACATATCTCAAAACTACCACAAGGGGGCAGAAATACACATCTTCTGACCAGAAAACAACAAAAATTATTTTTATACCCAAATTTAGATAATTAGCATATGTATGCACATAGACATATATATTTATACTAATAAAATATCAATACATATGCACTATACTCTGAGTACCTTGTAAAAACATCAAATCTGTATATTAATGGGATAGCTGATACTTGGAGTATTCCTGTAACATTAGCATGAACTATGTGGTTTATGCTCAGTGAGGATTCTCAAGCATTTAAAAAATTTTCAAGAACTTATAACTATAAATGTTGTTTATGTTCCACATGAACTATGTGAAAACTTAACTAAATAAAAATGTTATTGATAGAAGTAGAAATAAATGTAGTCTAAAACAGTAGGGAAATAAGTTATGTTACTATCACAGAGTTCTCCCTTCCCTCAAAGAATAAAGAAAGTAATATTTAAGCTACTTGAAAGGTATTGATCTGATAATTACTTTCAGATTTTGATAAAGTAGAATTTTACATCCTCTAATGGGACATTAGAGCACGTTATTTAGAGATTGCTATTTGTCATTTAAAAATGCACCTGAAAATGTGTTGTAGAAGAGATAATACTGCTTACCCCAGCTGACTGAGTGCGGATGGCGGCATGTTATGTAGGTGCTGCTGCTGCCAGCCAGTGACCGAGCCCAGGTGGAGGGCGCTGGCAGTGTTAAACCCAGACAGAGTTGACAGGTCTGCGCTACTCAGAGAGTACTCTAGATCAAAAACAAAACAATAAGAAAAAGTATTAAATCTGGAAATTGTCAGATGATGACTAGAATAAACATTTTCAATTTAAAAAATATTCCATTAGTATTATTTAAATATTGTTTATAATTTATTTATTTAGTTTTTTTACTTTTTGGGTAAGGGGAAGAGAAAAACATCAGGGTTGATTTTAATTTAAAAGAAATATACTATATAACAAAAAATAAGCATTCAATGATAGCTTCAAAGTACACAACCTACAATTCTAGTTTGTTAGAACTACAATGTGGTATTATAGTATATACATATTGGATGACCTAGAAACGTTCTTTAAACAATCTCAAATAAGTGAGTTATTACATCAAAGAAGTAACTGCATTTTTTCTTGAAATTGTTCTTCTATATTGAGGTCAGGTTGGGTTAGTAAAACTTTCGGTCACTTAAAAAATGTGAATATTCACTTTGTCTTAGTAATGAATAGGTCATGGTACAGTGCTCTGAACACCACAGGTATTAAATAAAATCTCCTAACAGACTAAAAAGTAATATCTTTCATCTTGCTTTTTAACAAAAGAAGTATTTAATGTACTATTTGAACGTGGCAAAACTACTCACCAGTACCATATGTTGTTGAAATGGCTGATGGATATCCTCCCATCCCTTGTCCTGGTAAAGTAGGAGTTGCTACGGAAACCACTGGAGTAGCCAATGACTGAGCAGACTGGGAGTTATTTATCCTTTGATTCTTTTAAAGTAAATAAAAAGACATTACTGGTGGAATTTTTTAAAAAAATTAAAAATATTAGATTTCAGAATTAGTTTTCTCTATAAAGATAAAACTTGGTTCAAATCTCATGAAATTAATCATTTAACATGTGTCTCTATGAATTCTACCAACCCTATCATTTATAAAGCTTCAAGGGACCAGTTGTTGCCATAGTAACCCATTACATCAGTATCTCCTAGGCAACTGAACTAGTAACAAGTACCATAGCTTTATTATGGGTAAAAACAGACTGTATTGAAAACTGATGAAATATGTATACTGTACTTCCATTGTTTCAGTTTTTATTCAAATGCAAATTTTTAAAAAATTAAAATCAACCATAGTGGTTTTACCCTCAGTTCTATACACAGCAGAGTCTCATGCTATATTCTGACCAGAAGGTGGTGCTCTGACCACTTTTTTTGTATTCTTCCAAACTTCCCTCAAACTAGATGGCAAACATGTATAGTTAACTCCTTACAGCAGAGATTAAAAAGAGTCACAAAAATGTAAAGATCATAAGACTTAAATTCTTAGAAAAAGAAATATCTTTGTGGTTTAAAGTAACTAAGAATTTGTGTGAGTGTGTGTGTGTGTGTGTGTTAGAATTTTGCCATACATTAAGTCCTAAGATTAACTGAAAACATGGCCTTCACTCGCAGAGGGTGAGACAGAAAAATAACCCGACACCATTTTCATCCGGGAGTGATACTTGAAATGAATGGTATTTAAATGTGATCAGTGTTGACACACTATGATAACTTCCGAAATTTTCCCCTTTCTCTAGCGCTGCCATTCCACCTAAAAGCCGCTTTGGACTCCTTGCCCGTGCCATTTAGGGAAAGCACTCTCACCACTTACCAAAAGCAGGTCGACATCCTCAGACTGAGAGCATGGGGAAGGAGTTTTATAAATTAGTGTCTGTAAATATTTATAATTGGGCAAAATCTTTTCAACACAAGGAAAAGCATCTTCTGATAGACACAACAGTTTAAACAGTTTTAAAATGCAGACTCTAAAGATAACTCCTTACAGAGACATTCTTTGTTTCCCTTAACGAGCTGTTTGTCTCAAACGTGAAGACAATCTATCCAGTTTTCAGCATAGGTCAGTGTCTTAACATTCATTATTTCACTCCCATTTTGGAAAAAAAAGGCAACAGGATTGCTCTTTGGAACCCCACTTGCTAGAGGAGGGTGAACTGCACCTGGCTGCCAGTGAGAGTCCCGACGGACCCCCCGTTCCCTGGGCCAGCGTCAGTTGTATGGGACTGGAGTAAATCTGCTGATGGACCAGCCTGCCATGTGTGGCCCGCACTGCTTGGCTATGGCCCTGGGGGAGGTTTTATTTATTAGACTCAGTCTTTTCCTAAGGGAGTGTTGTATATTATGTGATTTTTGGGGGGGTGATATTCAAAATCAGTCTGCATGGTGCCCTAATAAGCTAATCAGCCTGCAGGACTGTTTCACCCTGAAGCCTGTTTGCCACAGAGCACAGAAAGAAAAAAAATGTGTCTACAGAATTATCTAAATCTGTCTACTGAATTTCAAAGCTAATTTGGAGGACACTGATGTAAGTCTCTTTGTTGTTGAATTTAGTTTCACAATATTATCTTCATCTTAGCTCTGAAGACCCAGGAAAAAGAAAAAAGAGTCTGTGGATATTATTTATATTTCTGTTTCTCATTTACTTATTTATTCTTAAAAGTGCCACACATTTTTAAAAAAATTTTGTCAAATATAACCTTTGTTCTCAAAATGCCCAGAATTTCAAAACAATTTGCTTTTGAGAGGTGAGTATTTGTATAAAGCACATACATAGAGAGAGGAATTGAGGCAGTGGGCAGGCATGTGATCTATTGAACATTTTCACTGCAATATAGCTAAGAAAATAATTGCCAATTAACAAAGTTCATTTAGAAATTATAGAAACATTTTCCATTGTCAGCACCTTGAGGACATAAATAGTTCAAGATTAAAAAATATGTTATGCAATACCTCATTCTGTGAGACTGATTCTATATTGGTCGAATCGTATGTCCCATAAGCAGAATAATAGGTAATTATTTTTTTCTAATTATAAACTGGAGGCCTTAAAAGGAAGTGTTATCTTTGCCCTAGAACACCAGTCTTAAAGTAGAGTGCACTGGGATGTTGAGATGTTGGTTCTTTTTTATGTGGAAAAGGGAATGAGAACCCCTTAGCAGAAATAATAGCTAAATACAAAGAGGACTCCAGCAGTAACATTGATATGTTAATTTTATAGAAGCACTTAAGTTCATGAAGTCAGACAAATACAAAAAAAATAGCAAAACTTATATAAAACATTATCATCATTTATTTAAGAGGTAGTTTTTCATTACCACTGATGGCATCGTATTCTTGCTGCCTGGTGGAATAAGAACTCGGAGATCTGGTTTACGGTTATTCATCCCTAAATTCATGGGGGGAGGAGATTTTGCTTGCATACTCTTGTTCAAGTTACCAGGTGAGACCAGCAGACCTGGAGAGTTTCGGGGGTTGCCATACCCGTTCCCTGTTAACACAGAACAGCGAGAGCACTCAGGAAGACGTCTAGATTCAAGCACGTTTCTAGAGAATATACTACATGAGATCAAGAATAAAAGCATAACAGTTTAGGACACACAATAACATCCATTGAAAATCTACAGGATGAATGACTTAACTTCCATATGGAGAGTAACCCCGGTCAGTTACTTAATATTTCTCTAAAAGAAGATTAAAAACTTTTAATGAGAAGAGAGCAAATATATATCAGCTTGCTCAGAAATTAACATATACCTTTTTTTTCCTATTAAAAAAAGTTCTGGAAGAAAGTTAGAGTCATTCAAGGTCTAAGAAAAGCCCAAGATTGGTCCTGGACTTGAATCGACTAGCTCAGCGGAGCCCTGGCTGGTGTGACTCACACTTTCAGTTCAGTGGTTTGGGTTTTATTTTGCGTTTCTGTGTGTCCTTAAATGAAGAAAGGGCACACCAGCATGACCGTAATTTCTGGGACAGGCAGGAGCAGTCTCTCACATAGCCTGCTGTTCAGTTCCCTTTTTCATGAGTGATTTCTCCCTACTCCCTCCTCGCTGAGTTCGCACGACCCTGAAGGCTGGCTGTCCTGCTCACAGAGAACTTCAAAAACCAGGACTGCTTCTTGGGCGTTAAGATGAAGGGATGGTGCCTCCACTGAAATGCCTGCCAATTCACCATGGCACAGGAGTAGCCACCTAACATGAACACCGACAGGGTTTTCTTAGGTCTCTGATGGTTAGCCCTGTCTGAACAGATAATGGATATCTGAAAAACTTCATTTTTCACAATTCAAAATACGCTGCCCCATGATAGGAAGAGCTGCGGAGGTAGTCCGGGCAACCTGAGCAGAGGCAGGAAGTCATGTGCTGGCCTCCTCCATCACCTCCGCTCGGAGAATAAGAGGCTGCAACTACCTGATTCAACAGTCCTTTATGGAAACAAGACTTGTTTTCTATTGCTCTTTAAAGGAGACAGTCAAAGTTCGATTGTTACTTTACAATCATTATTGTAAAGCAGAAATATCTATTACCCCAGGATGAACAATAGCATGTGCTTCCCAGAGGGGATGCAAAGACCAGGCCCCTGTCCTCCAAGGCCCGGTGATTTCCATGTTAATCCAGTTCATACCCTTGTAAAATGTACAAACCCAGAAAAGGCAACCTGGGGTGAGATGTCTCCACAGAGTAGTCCAGACTAAATGTTACGGAGTTCACAGGAGGGAACAGATTAACCAGTAACGGTTCCCATAGGAGGCAGGAGTTCATGTGGGTCTTGAAAAAGGGAAGAGAGAGTACAATACGCGGGGCTTGAGACTGGGTGCTGGGAAAGGGCCCAGGTAGGAATTTCCAGAGCAGTCAGGGATACACCTGGTTCAAAGGAAACCCACTAAAAGAAAGGAATGTTGGGGGCTCTGGAAGGACATGAGGTGGGGCTGTGGAGACCTTGGATTCCAAGCTAACAGATCTTAGATTTAAATGGTGAAAATGAGGGTTGGAAAGCAGAGGAACACAGTCCTCTTAAGTGGAGAGAAAGATGTCCTGGCATAGGGATAGCCTGTAATTAGGAAGGCCTGGTGGTGGGGCCCAGTCTGGCCAGCACTCTGATGGTTGGAGCTAAAGGGGATGAAGAACTGGGAAGGCAAAGCACAGGTATATTTCAGGGGATATTTATGGGAACACCTTTTGAATTAGAATATATTTGAAGCACACGGCATAGAGCACAATTGTTCTTCATATCCATTCATTTACCTGTTTCATTTCATGCATGAATAAACAGTCTGAATATATAACAAATAACTACAAGATTAAATCTGTCAATTGGAGTATGCATAAAATCCTCACATTATTTTGGGAAAAAAAGACCCAAAATAAAACAAATGAAATAACCCCTAGACATGCCTTGAGTACACAGTGGTCATTTAAAAAAATGTTGGTTGAATATGAAAATAAATTACTCTCCTATAATAAACTTCAAGAAAATTAACTAAATTTTTAAAACGAGCTAACTACGTTGAAAGCCAAAATTTTCTTTTATAGTTAATTGGACAGTTTTCTGTGGCAAAAGTTATTCTATAAAACAAATACATTAACCTTTCATTACTAGAAGAAATAAAAAAGTATGTTCATAGAGAAATGCTTAATAACATGGAAAGCTCAGAGATATTGTATATTTAATGCATCTTCCTGAATTATTATTGGGACTATGTGAGGACTTTAGTTTTAATTACCAGA
This sequence comes from Saccopteryx leptura, assembly GCF_036850995.1. Lineage (NCBI taxonomy): Eukaryota > Metazoa > Chordata > Mammalia > Chiroptera > Emballonuridae > Saccopteryx > Saccopteryx leptura. The sequence continues at coordinate 144,631,328 of NC_089506.1, forward strand.
TTGTATGGATAAAAAGGGAAGGAGAAAACCAAGAGAAAATTTGCCTTGTATTTAACTGTCAGCTGAAGTCCACACTGACACACTGAATACAGATGTCACTTATCTATTAAGTCTGTGTGAAATCTGGTTTAAATAAACAATCAAATGGAAAATTAGCTGGGTAATTTCAAAAGAAAGGGGGGGAAAAGTCAGTTAAGCAGTGCAATGAAGCTTGAATAGATCAGAAGAAACTAACCCCGCTTGGTAGATGCCGATGCTGGTTTGCATGGAGGAGTTATTTTGCTAAAAGGAAGTAAAACCACTTGGTGAAATGTGTTGTCCTGTGATACGACAAGCACTGAGCCAGTGTGCAAAAATGGAAATGCTTCACGGAGGCTGAGAAAGGTTGCTTTTCTTTTTTATTAAAAAACATTTTCTACAGTAAACTCTGAGAAATTCCAACAAAGCCTACATCTTTTTGCCTGCATTTTAAACAACAATTTGGGCAGCAGTAGGGAAAAAAATCCCACCTAAACATACATTTCAGTCTTTAATTCAATAAATGCCTCATAACTAAAAAAAAAAAAAAAAATTGATTTAAAAAGCATTATTTTTTCCTCTTGGAATATTTCCTATTATTTGGAAATTAAACTATTTTAGAAGATTACTCTTATTTTAAGGTGTTTACATATTGAATGTAAAATCTTTTGAAGCACGATGACACTGCTTAAATTCATATTTTTAGATCATAAAGTTATTTTTAAGAACAAATAAATTCTGCCTTTTACTGGCGAATTTCTGCTCTTTTTAGCATATTGTGCCAGCTAGCATTTTGGAGCCGTATAATAACCATTTCTGTTTCCAGCCACCAAGTTGTTATTCTTCTGGCATAATATAGATTCAGGAATGCAAGACTGAGGATCCTAAACCAGTGATATAGAAACCTATCATTTCAAAATCAATGATGAATACATGCGTGTGGTTTGCTGCTAAGAAGAGCCTGCATTTAAACCAGCTCGGAAACCACGGCCTCCTCCTCACTCAGAACGCTGTGGCCCGACTTGAGGCTGTTGTCCTCCCAGAAGATAAATTCACCAAAGAGAACGGGCTATTTCAAAGCCAGGGGTCAGGGAGGTGGGAAACACCACCTCTCAATAACCTTCTGATACACAGACTCATCCTTCCTTCACGCTATGTTTTAAAATGACCCTCTGCTTGAACAATGATCAATTTCAACGTGACTGTATGCAGATGTCACATTCCCTGAACCACTTAAAAGCATAAAAATTATAAAGCATGATTGAATGGATTTCCTGATTACAGATCACAAGAAAATGAAGAACAGACCAACTTTAGACTAACTTTCTTTTATAGTTCATTTGATTATAAAAATATTGTTTCACATAACATAAAACAATTTAAGCATTCACTATATAATTTGTATGAAAAATAAGAGAATCTACCTCAATTGGTTACTAGTTTCTAAACACTCATGTTAAAAGTAGTGTAAATACACAGAACTTGAAATGTGGTGTTAGAAGAAAAAGATTTTTTTTTCTTTCCGGTTAACTTGGAACCCCTTGCTGCCCCCCTTTCTGTGACTCCTATTGTAAGAAGTTGTAAATTCAAAGACCATATTCCTGGCTTAAGTTGTAATGAGGAGGACATTTTGCCTTGTCTCACAGCTGAATTGAGCGTGCAGCTCTCTTTGAGCCCAAAGTTCTGAAATTTTCTCTTATTTGGATATTTAAACATTTTGAGTCTTTTTCACTGTGTTTTTTTTTTTCTTTCCTTTTCTGGGTCTTTCAGTAACAAATGAAAGCATATAAAACTAATAAGCACAAAACAAAAACTAGTTCTTAGGAATCAAGGCTAGTTTTTTCATCAGCACAACCTTTTTTTCAGTTTCCAATATTGTTGATTTGACTATTCCCTCTCTCCCTCTTCCAACTCCAATCAGATACCAAATCTTGTTAATTTTTCTTAAAAATGTCTCTCTCCATCACCAGTGCCACCATCTGAGTTTAGGCTTTCATCCCCATTTACTTGGTCTTTCAATAACCTATGTGGGGGTCCCCGGTCTGTGCTTGAAGAGTCTTCACTGGGCCTCACGGTGGGCTTCGGGAAGGTGGTAAGCTCCGGACGCAGTATGCAAGCTTATGTGCACTTGTGTGATAACATTAAATCTAATGCAGAGTGCCGACCCACCCAGGGAAGTCTTCTTGTTAAAGCGCTGCTTCCATCATGTTCCTTGCTCAGATCAAACTTAATACTGTTGGGTCAGTGCCCTGTGTGGCTGTCAGGACTGTGCAGAGTTTGACCCACTCTAGTCATCTAACCTAATTTCCAATGGCCACTGTCAAATATGCAGCCCTCTGTAAACCTCTCAGTCTTTGTTTCAGCAATTTCACAACTTGTGTGTGCCCTCCTGTTTGAGGCAAATTCTTGTTTTTTAAGAATCAGCTAATGTCCCAACTCTTTCATGATGTCTTTCAGAGAATTTCTGTCTACCTTGCAGCTCACTCTCCTCTACAATCCTGCTGCAGAGGCAGTGATGTATGTATCATATTCGTTCTTTTAAGTGTTTTAAGTGCTCACAAAACAAGATATCCAAAATATAAAAAATGAAGAATTATTCAGAAATGACTAAAAAAAGTTAAGTTACTGAAGGAATGTCAGATGACAACTTAAAATGGAAAGTGTACTTGCTAATTTCAAATATTGCAGGACTCTCCTCTTTATGTCACTTGAGAACATTTTCTTCTTTAGATGATTACATACTGATAACCAAGCACATCAGTAACACAAAGTGCTTATCTACCATAAAATATAAAAGTCAGGCAAGTGCCCACCTTCTAAATTTGTTATAGAGAGTTCATTAGAGCTTCTTATTCACCTGTTAATCATTTCACAGCACATTACCTTAGCTAACTGAAAGTATTAGAACCACGTAAGTAGAAATTTTCTCTAATAAAAAAGAAAACTCTGAGACACTGGATCTTTTCTTCTGCAAGGACAAGTGTTTATTGCCATAGGTCGTTTCTATATCGAGAAGAACTTCAACGATAATTTACTCATATGATATTTTCTCCCAAAAGATTAGCTACATGGTTTAGGGGAAAAATGGTGAAAAAGTGGCAATTAAGAATGAATAGGATTTATTAGATGGTTCAGGGAAAGTCTTTCCAGAGGGACTGAATGATGACAAAGACCTCAGAGTCATGACTAAAATTCTAGAAGAACTGCATTTTTAAGAAGATAAAATATCCAGTGTTTTAGAGTATGCAGTTTTCAGAAGTTGGAAAAGTAGGCTTGGCTAGGATCAGCCTCTCAGATCATATTAACTTGTACTGTAGACTTTCTACATTTTATACTGTAGAAAATGAGCCAAAGTTAGTTTGTGAGTGGTTAAGTGATATTGTTAACTCTGACTGCGAGGAAAATACCAATACCCACAGTGGAAAGAATAGATGAAAGAGGGTAAGGTGCTAACAGGGAAGCTGGTTAGGACGCACCTGCCACAGAGCACATGAGGAATGAGGTCTGATCGAGGCGATGGGGACAGGGAGATGTACAAGGCAGAGGAGAGTTAAGAACAACAAAAACTAAAGTAGATAAATCCAAGTTCTAGTCATGAGATGGAACTCCTTCAATCATACTGAGCCTTAGTTTTGTCAATACTAAATAGTATTTTCAGTAGCTAGAGAGAAGCATTAAAGTAATCTGAATAAAAGACTCACACACTTGCCTGAGACAGCCATTCCCACATGACCGCACAATATTAATATGAACAGACACTTTATATACCGTATTTCCCTGTGTATATGACGCTACTATGTATAAGACACATCTTAATTTTGGGTCCCGGATTTTGAAAAAAAATGTATTACATAAAGTTACTGAACTCGTTTTATTCATCCTAAAATTCATACACTTCCTCATCACTGTCAAAACTCCCATTAGCTTGTCCTCATCTGTGTCTGATGATGAATCACTGTCTTCATATATTGCCTCGTCCTTAGTTCCATCTATGAGAAACACAAGTAAAAAAGCCCTACAACCACTGTATAAGATGTACTCAGTTTTTAGACCCCAAATTTTTTTGGAAAAGAGTGCGTCTTATACATGGGGAAATATGGTAAAGTGTCTGTTATTGCGCATGGATATAAAACACCTTTAAATCCTCACAACAACTGGATTACATAGTGAGAAAAATGAACAGAGAGGTCCAGTAAGTTTCCCAATGCCAAACCATTACCAACTGGTAGAGCCATGATTTGAACCCAGCAGTGAGTCCAGAGTCCATGCTCTGAAGTATAACACTGCCTCTCTTCTTGAGAACCAGTCATTTTGACAACCTTTTGTGTCAAATCTCATTCTGAAATGACAAGAATACTAACAAACAGAGGAAACAGATGAAGTGTGAGATCAGAAACATGAGACTCAGAGGTCCTTCTGAGGCAGAGGTGATATGGAGACTTGAGGAACACCGTACATGCTCAACTTACCATTATAAATAGCTGTTCTGGTTCAGGAGATGCTGAACTTGTACAGTGGTGGGCAAAATTAGGTACACAGTTGTTCATATGCAAAAAGACGTGTGTTATGATTATTACAATAGCTTTATTAACTCAAAGGAATGTCACAGTGCAACTGTAAACCTATTTTGCTCACCCCTATATAAAAACAAACAGAATGGTGACATTCTAAGCCATATTTCTGGCCTCCGTCTGGATAAATAAATATTTACAATAGAAAATATTGGGTTTAACTACACTAAATGCCAGAGCAGTTGTTTAACTTTGATGTGTTGCTCAAGTGGACAAATATGCTTTTAAGAGCAAACTTTATAATATTTTAGTCCATAATCTCTCCTGCAACACAGGGCAAAGATGTTTACCTACCTATTGTCAATTTAAGAGACCAGCTTCCAGAAGCACTTAACAAGATACTGAAATACCCAGTATTTTATAGTATCTGTCTACGGCCATACCACCCTGAACGCACCCGATCTCGTCTATTTTATAGTATCTGCTATTAGTTATCTGAAAAACAATTTATAATTATAATTATATATAAGTATATAAAATTTAATTTGTTTAGTAATTTTGGGAATTTGAAGCAAAGTGTCACAGAAAAACTGAACATATTAAGCTGAATGTATATACTTCTGCTTTTACTTCAGCAAAATGTTTTACCAATATATGTTTTCCCTTCACTAAAGCAATTTTGAAAACATTTACACAGTAAACTGTCTTGTTAAACTAGAGAAGCCACATACATAATAATGTTCATCACCACCAATTAATTTTACATTTCATTTTTTTTTAAGTTTTAAGTAAGTTAGTTTCAGGACACTTTTTGTTTTTCAAACATACCTATTTTCACAAAAAATTATTTTAAATTGTATATAGTAGATTTGTTCATACAACCCACTATTCTACTGGAAGCGACACACTTACAATAGTTTTAGTGGAAAAATATGATAAACTTCTAGACTTTAGTCCTACATGTACTTTGCCCTCAATGCCTGAAACTGTTAAAAGTGCTAGGAACTGTAAGTTATTCAGCTGTTGTGAATCACAGTTTATTTTTTGTTTTTTGGGTTTTTTATTTTGTTTTCTAGAGAAAAGATCTTTTTCATGGGATAGCTCTAAGGGAAAATGCAACCACAAAACATTTGGAGGACAGAAATCTGGAAATGATGAACGTTTCAATATGTCTACTGTGGAACAGGGCAAATCAGATTTCTGATTCTTTCTTTGGTAAAGACTGCTGATTACAGATTTTTGAACATAAAATTGCTCCACTCTATCTGGGGGTTTCATAGGGAAATATATATTATAATAATGCATAATGTTAGACTAAAAAGAAACTCCTGTGAAATCTCAGTGCCTTTGTGGTATATTCTTAGAAAAATACCCCAAGAATACACCTAAGCCAAGATTATTTTTGGCTGTACCAGTTAGAGGGCATCAGATATTCTAAAAAGAAACTTGTTTCTTCTGCTTGACCATGTCACCTTGATGCAGACTCAAACTTTCATGAATATCTATCTATCCCACTTGTCCTTGATGTGTTTTGCTTACTATCTTTTGTGAAATTAAGTCTGTCTGCCAACTAGATATTGAACTTTAAACATTCAACACATACAATAGGCTCTACGTTGTAAGGCAAAAGTAAAGAATTTTTATTTTTACTAAGTTGTTTTTCCAAAGATCAAGAGCCCATGTCATAAAGTGGATTTGTGTTGGCAAGCCACTCACTCATTTGTCCTAAGAGTCATGTGGGTCAGGCATGATCATTCTAACTTTTGACAGATGAGGAAACTGAGGTTCAGGAGCTTCTGTGACTTGTCAGTAAGTGAAAGAGCTTTGATTTGAATCCAAAACACAAAATACTTCCACTATGTTATTACAAAAGCCAGATGTTTTAGATTTAGCCCGCACCCTATATTTCTCCCTCTTTCTCTGAATAAAGGCTCATTTGCTAATAAGGAAGAAATTGACAATCTGATGATTCCAGTGTAAAAAGACACTCAAAATATCATTCTGCTTTGTGTACTGATTTACTGCGGGGATAGTTTTTAATTGCAACATAAAAATTATATTGAACCTTGCTATCTTCAAAAAATTTCACTTAACGATGTATGATAGATTGATGACTCACTTAATTGTTCACTTCTTGTGATTTTGGGGCTGTCTCTTTGCTAAAAATGAGGGGGTGTCTTCATTATTGACATAATCACTCATTCTTTCAGTTATTTTTATAAACAAAAATATTGAGACAGTATAAATTAGAGAGAACGTGACAGAAGAGAATGAATAATAACTTGTGGTTTTAACATGTACACTGCAGCAAACTCAGCAGAAGATCATAATGTTCAAAGTGAAATGTGCTGCACTGCACTGTGCCTCGGATCTATTAATACACCCTCTTTACTCCCAACCTGGAGGGTAAGGGCCGTGCAGATGTCTCTGTGATGACTACTTGTGCCCTGTACACTGAATAAATATCACTGGAATTGCATTAAATTAAGCTTTTTTCTTTCTGCTTAGGAAATATAAGGACAAATAATTACAATACTAACAATAGCTAACACTTATTAACAAGCATTTACTCTGGCGCAGAAACTGCGAGGTGTCTTACATGGGTTATCTCATTTAATTTTCACAACAATCCTGCAAAATGGGAATTCACAAATATTCCGAGGGCAATAATGTCATCCCTAAAATAACTTGTATATCATATGTTTTCCTTGGTAATTTTATTAGTCTGAATATCTGCTTCTGGAATATTTTCCCAAATTACTGCTTGAGCAAAAGTTTTACTCCTTGATTTTATAGTTTTCTTTGAATTGCTTAATATTACACAAAAAGTTCATTTTTTCTGATTGTTATGTAAACTAATGTTATATTTGAATATGTAAGTTGGCCATAGATTTGGATTTGCTATTATTACTGTAATAACCTATTTCCATACAGCAAGGCTCTCCATCCCCACCGACTGTAAATACAAACATAATCAGTTCTTTACTGTAACTGCAGGCTGTAAGTGGAGTCCAAGGTAATTGTGAAAGCAGAGCGGAGTGTTTAGTAAAACAGTATGTTAGGATTAAGTTCAGTTAAAACAATTGAAATGGAGCAATACCATATAAACACAATGACACATCTGTGGTTTAAATATTGAAATTGTCAAAGGTTTTGGTACAATAATTTTCTTTAGTTTAAAGTAAACTAAAAGAATATATTTGATTTAATCTTTCAAATATGAGATTATATCATGACCATAATACTTTGAATTGAAATTCAAATGAAACATACTATGTAAATCTAACTGCAAAATTTAAGTGACTGGCAAAGTTTTATTTAAAAACAGCAAATTAGAGTTTTGGCAGATAGCCCTGAAATCTGGAAAAGTCCCTGGTAGGTAAAAAACCGATTTGCAAAAGAGGGTTTTTTTAACCACATCTCTCCTTCAGCATCTGCTGTCTGTTGCTGCACATTTTCATGTCACTGATGATTTTGAAAAGAGCTTTCCTTTCCATACTATGTCCCAATAAAATCTCATGGTGATGTCAGAAACAATGGAAGAGAGAAACCAATAGTGCACAAAAAATAAAACTGCTAAGAGAAAAAGAAAATTTGAGTAAAACGAATAATTTAATAAAAAATATTATGTGCCTGAATTAATATTAAAAATGAACAAAATTTTGTTATCAGCCACATTCCCAGGTGAAATCAATGAGATATGAATGAAGAGACCAATGTTCACAGTGCCTTACTGAATGTAACAGAAGGATAGGAAATAAAAAAAGACATGTGAGGTCAGCAATCCTGCTCTACAAAGGGCTCTAAAATCTGTTAAAACACTCTTTATGGTTATAATTTGAAGTTTTGTTTTTTCCTCCAGAAATCAAACTCCTTAAGAATTAAGTCAAACTAAAGGGGTTAAAGAAGATCTTGGGACATCCTAACTCGGACGGTAACGCTGTTCACTTGTCCTCTCTTTAAGCAGCCTCTCTCACTGCAACATCGGCCCCTAGAGAACAGTGTCCAGGTGCTGCTCTCGGTGGCTCTCTCTGGGATTCCTCCACTCTTGTGTATAGAAAGTGGACACTGATTTTGTGGCAGTAGCTCCATATCAGATCATGCAACCGAAGAACCTGGTGTAATAAATCTAGATACCTTGATTTGGGTTAAAAAGATTGTTGTTACTTAATTTCATAGATACTGATAAAGCAATATTGTTGGATCTTTATTTGTGTTTTGGGTGAACTCCCAAGGTAAAACTGCAAACAAACTCAGAATTTTTACTGAGAACAAAGCAAACTAATGGAATATTTTCGAAATAAGAATCCATCTATTAACTTGGAATTTTTCACATGCTGCTTAGTAATATTTGAAAAAGTGATATAAAATTATATTTCTATAGTATAAAAGTAGTTTTCTTATTTGAGAGTAACTAAATGGCATCCCTCTCCCCTTCTGGAGCATTGTGTTTTGTAGGCAACAAAAATGCAAACTTGTTAAAGGAAATCTTTAGACTAAAATTTTAACCTCTTCGCTGACATTTTAAATCACTGAGTAAGAATTTCAGAGAAGTCTCTTTGGTTGATAAGAAGGTCAGCTGAGAAACTTTTGATAAGTATGCTCAAAAACAAAAACTTGCAAAACAATGGCACTGGTAAAGAATAATAAGCATTGAATGACCTTTTCCTCTCCTCACTTGCTTCTATTTTATATATGAAAAACATTCCTTTTTCCATGCTAAATGAATTTCAAAAGAAGTCATGCAAGTGAAGTTTTATGATTACATGATCATAACACATTGTACATAAATGGACACTATCGACATTTGTGCCTTAGCCCCAATGTGAGTATAAGTTCAAGGTTCTAAGGATAAGATCTTGCTAGATGGAATTTTTTTCAGTGTCTGGAAGCCAGGTCTCCTTATGTACTGCTCAGTGATTTATCTACAGCAGTACACTGCCACAAATCTCCATGTATTTAGCTGATATAAATTAAGCATTCTAGCAGTGACAATGCTTGACAACCAAACTCATAAGATAATAAACAATTGACAATCAACATAAGGAAACAGCTGTTAGTGTCTTTTTATATAAAATTATATCTAATTTACTATAAATGCCAACTAATATATTAACCAATATACATAAATCTCCTTTGCCTTATTGTCAAATAACTATGTAGACTGTAAAATTTTCTTAAATTTCAAAATGATTCCTAACAGTTCTCTCTCTTTCTCTCTCTCTTCTTCCTCTCTTTCTCCTTCTTTGCTTTTGGTCTTAACCACGAATCAGTAAATCCTTGAGCATACTGATAACTTCCTACTTAATAATAAGTAGGATCTCTGCATCCAGATGTTATCCAAGAGAAAACAAAGCGTACTCATAGGACATTGAATAATCCCAGCACAGGGCATCGCTGTGCTCATTGTTTGTTTTATTAAATCTGATGATTATAAAAACTCAACTGAATTTGACCTTACAATCATCAATAACCACTAAGATTAGCATGTTAAAGCTTCAATATGCAGAGATATGACAAAATGTAACTTTAAAAGCAATGACTTAATTTTGGTTGTTGCGTGGAAAGGATTAAGCAGTGGATGAATAACTGTCAACTGAAACTTAGAAATATCACTATTACTAATGTACTATAATGACTTCCTGTATATTTCTCTTATACAAGAGTACAACCCCATCCTGTTACATCTTTATTACCACTTGCCTTCATCTTTGAAATTATTTAAAGAGATAAGAGGTTTGTTGTTTTAATAGGTGATTTGTGATGGTTTGAGATACCAACTCACATTTCATTTTCTGCTATATATCAGCTTTTTGGGTTTTCCATTAAATATGTTTAAAAAGTTAGTAAAACTTTATTGGCCAACCATGCTCAGTCATTTAATCAAGTAATCATTCATTATTTATTCATTGTATACAGTATCTAAAGAATATATTACATTTTGAATTATAGATAAAGAGCATACCTTTTTATTTTAAATTTCATAACTTCATGGATATATTCTTTCCATTTTTTTACATCAAACTATTAAAAATTTATTTCTATAAAATCAACTTCTCCTTCATTTTGTTAACAAACATTTACTGACTTAATGATGTTAACAAACATTTACTGATGTGCTATCTTTTACGTTTCAAGCTGGGACTACAAACTGAATAAAATACAATTTGCCTCCAGAGGGGTGAGTGTCCAGAAGAAAGACATGTGCTCAGTTATTGCACCTGCAATGCAATGAGATAAGTAATGTAGGTACAGATGCCACAGGAGAAGAGAGGACAGGTGCATAATTCTTTCTGGAAGAGACAGGAGGGTTTCCTAAAGGGCTGAACTGAACTCTGACAGATGACAAGGAGTACTCAGTAGCATGAAGCAGGAGCGCTAAGAATGCATCCAGAAGGCAAGCAGTCCTGACTCTGTTTGGAAAGTGGAAGCACAATGCAGCTGCTAAGAGTCGGTACCCTGAAGACAGACTGCCTGGGTTCTACCGTGGCCAAGTACTTAACCTCTTTGTGCCTCAGTCCCACTATCTATAGATGGGCATAATATGAATATCTATTTTAAAGTACTCTTATGATAATAAATGAGTTACTTTTCATAAAGAACAATTTAAATGTATGCTGTTATTAGAGTTGGAGTACGGGGTTCTTGGTGACAGTGACCAAAAGCAAGAAGGTTTAAGACTGGAAAACAGGTTGGGCCAGAAATAAGAGGCTCGTGGTTAATTGTGAAAGAGCTGGGAAGCCATTGCTAGATTTTAGGCCTGTGAATGATGACCTGTAATTAACGTAAGGCTTTGAGAAAGACTAATCAGTGATGGGGAGAATGGAGTGAGACGCACTGTGAAACAGGGAGATGAATTAGGGGTATAAGGTGTTGGTATTAGCCTGACCCAGGGGAGTAGGGTAAGAATGGAATGAAAGGGGTGGATCTAGGAAGCACCTTGGTGGCAGAATTGGTAAGATTTGGTGACTTGCCAGGTGATAGCAGGAGGGAGAGGGGGTGGTTCAGGGACTAGATGGGAAAGATGCTTTATGTTCTGATACAGCTGAGCAGACAATGTTGATCGCTTTGGTCGTCACAGGCACACCACAAATGTCAAATTCACTTCCCTCACAAGACTATCCTTTTTACAAGTTGAGATGATTTGATTTGAAAAAGAAATGACAAAGACTTAAAATTATTTAACTTAATTGCAGAGTCTTGCCCATTGGCCTCAGAGTTTCTCACTTTATTAGAGGCCTTGTATTCCAAAGACAATAGTCAAAATTTGGAAGGTATCTTTTTGGCTATTTTGCTTCAGTTTTCTGTTCTGAAAATGTAGACATTCTGGCTGGCCTTGTTTCCCCCCGGTGTTATGTGATTCTCTGACATCAGCACAGATATATTCAGCTTGGACATACGATACTGTCTGGCACGGAAAGAGGGGAAGACAGTGGAGCATGTGAGCAGGACATGACAGCTAACCTCAAGGCTAATTGGCATCTGCAACAGGTGTTCTGTGGAACCAGAGTTAGAAAGGGGTTTTTCTTCTTTTTTTAAAAAGTGGGGAAGTAATTCTTTCACAGCTACACAGAAATTATGAATATTATATACTCATGACTACAAGAACAATCATCAAAATATAGTATTTATTAGCATGAGGGTGTAACAATTGTTTTCCTTTCTGTTTTCTTTGAAGATTTTTGAAGTAGAAGGTTCTCATGCCTCCTGAAGTAGGAGGATGAATTTGCTAAGCTTGTAAGATTTTTTCTTAGTTCAATGATGCTATAACCTATACATGGCTAACTTTTATGCTTTCAATATTATTTACTCTGTCCCTGGAGGGCTATTAAACTTAGCGGACTGTCAGGGAATTGACAATGACAGTATAACTGAACAACCAAGCACTTCTCATTTTCAATGTGGGATTCTAAAGCAATCTAGCTGTTAAGCAGTAATAAGAGGCCACTTTCATCAAAGCTAAGTAACTCACTACCTCCACTCCACACGTTTTTTACTACTTCTAATAACTTTCATATCCACTGTTGGCTGTTCCCATTAGAGCAAGCAAATGGGTGCAGACAAGTGCTGGATAAAATATCATAACATATAAACCATTTTTCTTATATTATCTTTTTTGTTTGTTTGTTTTTGTGACAACTCAGTTCTTAGGTCTGCACAGTTCTTTCTAACCACAGTGTTTACCAGAGACTTGAATCCCAGAAACACTGGGTCTGGCTTGGATCTGGTTCTGTAATGTGGAGGCAATAAGCCACAACGTATTTTTGAGAGGAAAAATGAACATTTCATTTCAATATCTAGAAAAATAGTATATTGAGTTTACTCATTCATTTGACTCTATTTTTAAAAAGACAGATAAAATAGGAAGCAGTGCCATTGATTCTATTTATTAATTCACTGTATACTTCTAATATTTTTCCTTCATTACTCACTGAATTAGGGAAGAGCCAATAATAGAAGTGAGATTACCCCCAAATGGATATATTCGTAAAAATGTTTGTTATATCAATTTTCTTTATCTTCTTTCTTATAATTAGCATGCTGCTATATTTGACCCTAGCAAAATATTTTAATTAGGCTGTCCATGGATATTTCAATAAACTTGATTTTTTTTGACATTTCAAACATAACCTTGTGTCATTCATGCCTGCCTCCTACTATTTTAACTATATCACATGTACCAGCTTGCAGGAATTACCATGGTTACTTGTTATGCCAATAGTGAACAGCAGTTAGTATTCAAAAGTATTGCATGCTGTTTTATCTCTACATTGAAAATGGCATCATTCTCATCTTCTTTAGCTATTAGAGAAATGCAAATCAAAACTGCAATGAGATACCACCTCACACCTGTTAGATTAGCTATTATTAACAAGACAGGTAATAGCAAATGTTGGAGAGGCTGTGGAGAAAAAGGAACCCTCATACACTGTTGGTGGGAATGTAAAGTAGGAGAACCATTATGGAAGAAAGTATGGTGGTTCCTCAAAAAACTGAAAATAGAACTACCTTATGACCCAGCAATCCCTCTACTGGGTATATACCCCAAAAACTCAGAAACATTGATACGTAAAGACACATGCAGCCCCATGTTCATTGCAGCATTGTTCACAGTGGCCAGGACATGGAAACAACCAAAAAGCCCATCAATAGATGACTAGATAAAGAAGATGTGGCACATATACACTATGGAATACTACTCAGCCATAAGAAATGATGACATCGGATCATTTACAGCAAAATGGTGGGATCTTGACAACATTATACGAAGTGAAATAAGTAAATCAGAAAAAACCAGGAACTGCATTATTCCATACGTAGTTGGGACATAAAAGTGAAACTAAGAGACATTGATAAGAGTGTGGTGGTTACAGGGGGAGGGGGGAAAGGGAGAGGGAAAGGGGGAGGGGGAGGGGCACAAAGAAAACTAGATAGAAGGTGACAGAGGACAATCTGACTTTGGGTGATGGGTATGCAACATAATTGAACGACAAGATAACCTGGACTTGTTATCTTTGAATATATGTATCCTGATTTATTGATGTCGCCCCATTAAAAAAATAAAATTATTAAAAAAAAAAAAAAAGAAAATGGCATCATTATCTCAACAATCACAGCAATATGAATTAATATAGAATTCTGAAGAAATGTGACTATGAGGCAATTGGCCAGAGTGGAAGACGCTCTTAAGAGCTGTGATATATTGAAGAGGCTTTTTTGGGTCAACACTCTATTTATAATTGTTTCTATAAGAGTTTATTTTAATGTTAAATATGGTTTTAGTTTATTGAATTATTGTTGAATGATTATAATCCAACCCCTCCTTTTTTCTTTGTATATATAGAGTTATATAGATATATAGGAGTTTGGTACTTCTTTGGGTAGGAAGTGAGTCACATTTCATGTGAAATGATTAACAAATACCTCAAATGGCAAGGCTGGCTAAATGCACTCATGTGGTTAGGGATGGTATATAGGATTAAATTGATTTGATTAGAACCCTCAATTCTCTATGTTGACTAGTTGAAGTTCTAGTAAGACAAGTTCTAATCAATAAATATTCTTCTTTTAAGGCAGTATACATGCCATTCCTATTCAGAAAAGTGCTTTACAAATCCTTGGGACCATTTTTCCATGCTTCTCACAGATATCTCAACTTTACTTGGTTCAAAAGACTTATTTGCTGCAAATCTCCAGTAAAGGAACTGTGCACAATGATACACAGAGCAGTACAGAAGTCTCCACTCACCTGCACTGGTGCCTGCACCGGATGTGAGGTCTCCACCCATCAGACCACCTACAAATTAAAAAGGAAAATTAAAAGGAGAAAGGCTAAATAAAGGTCTACAGAACAACACCCTTTACCCTTAGCAACCTCAGTATTTTGTCCTCTTTCAGAAGTCCTAAATTTGTAAAATACTACCTAAGTCGGTTGACATTTGTTTTATTGTGACATGCTATGCTTAACCATTAAAAATACATTCAATCACTGACATTTTGCAGAATCTTTTTCTAAGAAAAGTTGCATTTTAAAAATCCAGTCTATAATTGGTCTCTGAATTTTTTTTTTATCATTTCCAAGTCTAGTTTTTCCTAAGAGGATGTTCTATAGAAAGTTAAAAAAAAAAAAAAAAAAAAAAAAAGGAAAAAGAGTAAGGTTTACAATATATTCAAATAACCATACATTTGATATTTAAATCTATATAAATATGTTTTATACAATTAATTTTGTGCAGTGCTAATTGTCCAAGATTTTGGTGATTTCATGAATCTACCTATAGGGAATGACCTCATTTACTACCTGAATTTTACTTATTGACACAATAGGTTTTACTAGCCACAAATTTCACAACTTAAGCTTATGCATTGCTAACTTAGGAAAGTAAGTAGAAATTTGTCAAAATTTATATATGAAAGTTGGAGTGTTTCATTAAGATATTGTGTATAATAATTCCTGTTAGTTTTTAAGAAATAAGATTTAGCCAAAAAAAAAAAAAAAGACCAGAGTAAGAGCCGATTATTTTCTAATTGTTTCTAAGTGACACTTCATAATTATTAGTTAGTTCTGGTTTTGGAATTAGAAGAAAATGTTCATTACATTTTAATAAAATGTTTATTATTCCTAATTGAATAATATTTTGGAAATAGAGTATGAAATTTAAAAGATAAGTTAATCAAATAGGGAATTCAATTGCATTTAAGTATGTTCTGAAAAAAATACATATGACTACTGCAAATTCTCATGAACAATTTCAATCACATTTCTAAGTAGAGAGAATTATATAATAAAGTCTTGGTCCACATCTTTCAGACTCAAGACATCAAAATTTTTTATCTGGTTTATTTTGATTGTATTTTCTATATAAAGTTTCTGTACTAAATAGGAATATATAGTATATTTAGTTTTAATCATGGGCAGATATTTAAGTATAGTATTCTAAAAAAGTTGATTTTGTGCATGAATTGCTTTTAATACAGTTATATGTGCCTAAGAAACTAACATTTTCCTATAGAGCATTTTTAAAACACAAAGCATAAATATATAATGGTTTGCTGCACAAAATTTATAAATACAATTATTTATGTGGTGCTTCTTTTGAGAATAGAAAGAAATAGTTTAGTTTTATTCAATACACATTTGCTTAGTTTCTCCTGTGAGCTTGGCAATCAAGAGACTCTTCCCTTCGGTCCCTTTAAATACAATAGGAAAACAGACCCGTACTCAGTTGAGCACATGTGTTGTGTGTAATCTGAGAACTATGAATGATGTGCTCCTGAACACCTTTCTCCTCTATGGGACAGTGTAAACTGGACAACTGTAAGGATCTCCTAGAAGTTAGGGCAGAGTCATTGCAGGTGTGTATGTCTCTGTGATGGCTCTTCATTTCTGACTCAGTTTAGTTTTTATTTCATACGTTTTATAAATTATGCTATCCTATCATATTTCCTTTTTGCCTTAAATCCTTTGTGGTATGTTACTGTAAAAATAAATAAAAATTGACCGTGGGAAATGCTGTAAGAGAACACAGCAAGCTTTCACAGAAGTGATATCTGATGAGGAGGAAAAATGACATTTTAGGCAGAAGAGCAGAAAAAAAACATGGAGACAGGCTATCTGACGTTCTGTTTGAGAAAATATGTAGTTAAAATAAAGTCACATGAGGAGACTGCAAATTATAAAAGATTTTGAAAGATATGCTAATGGAGTTAGGCTTTCACATGTTGAAGACCTAGCAGTGAAGAAATAGAACAAATGGAAAACTGGAGAACTCAACATCTTGTAGATAAAATAACCCTTCTTTTGCCAAGTGCGGCTCCTTCCAATGATTTGTTCACATTGTGTTCTTAGGAGGCCGTACCTGTGTTACCTGCACTTGGAGGCCGATGTGTTACACCTGGAGACATGCTGTTCCTCTGCAGAGAAGGGTGGGCCAGTGGCAAAAGGTTGGGGTTTCCCAGTGAGCTGACAGGGTTGCTGTATACCAAACTGTTATGGCTAGATACCGGGATGGAGACTGGCATCTCAAAGTTGGGAGGTGGAACAGCCTATATGAGCAGAAAAAAAAGGTTTAAATAGAAACAGAAACTCTGAAGTACAGACACCATTTACTTTCCAAGAAAAATTTCAAACTCCAAACGGCTTGGTTTCTAGAAAACCATTAAGAAGAGCTCTCAAGATGTTCCAGTCATAAATAGATTTCTTTAATGTGCTCGGAACTCTTTTTCTGCAACTATTAGGAAACGTTTCTTTTGTTTAAAACAAAACCCCATTTCATTAGACTCCATTGTCTTTCAATTCTATTCTATTAGGTAATAATTGCTCATTTGTGATATCTGAATCTGGTGCAAGAAATGACTACAAAATCAAAGGTACATGATTGTGATGACTTCGCAAGGAAAAAGGAGGATTAAAATGTAAACCAGTGCCTTTAGTTTAATTGCTTATTGAAGCATATTTATGCAAAGGTTTAATGATATAAAATCATCTCCAGGCTTGTGAATAGTACATATACTTAAATTATTATTTTTAAAAAGTCTGTCTTTTGAAAGTAATTCTGAAGATAATAGATATTTTAAGATATTAGATTCAATAGAGCATAAATCATTCAATAATTCATACTTTAAAATGATAGTTCATAATATACATTGCACTTCCTATTTTTGATATACTAACACTGAGAAACGGCAAGACCTGCATCACAAAGGAGAGAGTTGGCAAATATTTAGTGAACTGAAGCTGTGTGGCTATCTAATTAGAATAATCAGGTTCCAATTGATTTTTTATATTATTTTGTCAATTTAAGCAAAGTCATGTTTATTTTCTGCCTGCACTAACTAAACTAGATAAGCATAGTTGCAATTCTCTCTTTTTTTCCCATTTTTTAACATTAAAACTGAAAATACTGTTTAAATACATTGCCAGTGGGCTCATGGTGTCAGGGCACACAGTACTCTGTAAAATGGATGTGTGTACGAATCTATTTAATCCGTATATTGAAGGCATGGTTGAAATAGAATGTTCCCTCAAGTGTTCTCAAGTAAGTCATTGGGAAAGTTTAAATGCATGTATGCATGTGGTTCAAAGCTTCTTCCTCTTTTACTTTTTAACTATTTTTTGTCTGGAATCCTAACATGAGGTTTCCTTTGCTGGCTGACTGGCGGGCATGTGACACACGCCATGCTCTGCAGTAGTTCTGTTTGCCCTATCCTCCTTTATTTCTTATCCGTTATTAGTCCTGTTTTTCTTTCCTTTCATGATTTGGACATATTGACACTGACAAAGGTAAATGTTTCATCACTTTTTTCTTTCGTCTTTGATTCTCCATTGTTTTAGAGAAAACTAAAAGTGTTCAAGTGCTATATTAACACAGTCATTCTTTCCCAGGCTTTCTCTGTTCTAAATGGGGTACAAAAATAAATTTAGATAGACCATAATAAAATGGAATAAATGTTTGAGAAGATATAACAGAATGAATATATCCCCAATTTTCCAGAGATTTTTTAAACAAAATATATGAGTATATACTTTAAAATAAATGTAAGTAAAATATTGTATTCCCTTTTTATAAGCCCAAATAAGAATTACTCTAGTGTACCTTAAAAACACAGTCAAGTAACTGTGATACAGCTTCCCTGTTTGCCCCATCCAGATTCACTGTCCACCCTCTTCACTGTCCTGGGCCCAGAGCTCATTCTCCAGATGGTGTCCAGGGGCTCACCTGGCCCTCTGGCTTCTGCTTGGCTAGTGGCAGTATCAGCAGAAACACCGAGAGTAGGAGGAGAGACGTCAGGGTGTTTTCTAATAGCAGGATCCTATAATAGTTTTCTTAAAGTAGATCCCTTTGCTATGCCACAGGCTGGCAGAGGTTGCCATCACCTGATCACTTTTCTTTGCTCTTGTTTCCCTTCTATTATAAAATCAATTATGATGTTGGCTAAATACTGTTTTGTTTTTATCAAGGTGCTAAAGCTCTTCTGCTCTAAGTAATGCAGAGCCTAGTCTACTTTTTACTATGTGAACTGAATAGTTCTCTTCAAAGGAGAATTTTTAGGAAGACACTATACTGATACAGACATATAAGCTTAAAATTTACTGTATGTTATTTAATTACTGAGCAGGCACTGTACTGTATACTGTACATACATAATAGGGTATGACCCTTTCAAAATTCTTTCATTGTAGATACTGTATAATTCTTCCCTTTTAAAATCAGTGAGATTAAGTAAGTGGCCCAATGTCATCTAACTAGTAGGTGACTGAACCTGTTGCTTTTGCTACTAAATCACTGTGCAATACAGTATAAGGTCTGGATAGAAAGAGAATGTTGCAAACAGAAATCACCTTTTGAAGTGAGTGAGAGCTGGATGTTAGTAGTTTATTTGTGAACCATAGAAATAATGCAATAAATGGATTCAATGGGATATAGGTGAGTATCCACGTTGAAATGCAATCTGCTCACTAACTGCTAGTCTGTGATGAAAGTCTTGGGAAAAAATAAACCTTCAGGACTCCTCTCTTTTATGTTTACTCAGATTTGATATTTTAAAGCTATCATGGAGTTACAGATTTCTAAATTTGTATTCACTATCACTACTTATAAATGTTTGACTATTACAGAATACCTAAAGATCAACTATAAAACTACTTCTCCCCTGAATATTCTGAAGAATGTTGATTGTATCTCAGTAGAAGGCAAAACCTATTTTTCTCCCCTTCCCCTGAGTGATTACATGCACATCCAATATAAAGAGGATTATTAATAATTATTTAGTAAATTCTGAACGACCCTAATAACCAATTCATTGAATGTTTTTCTCTACTCTTCCCGTCCTCAACCACCATCTCCAAGAATTATTCCATTTTTAACATTCTGGACCATAAACATTTTGTTAATGATTTTTATAAAAACTCTTTTGTGACTGACTAAATAGCAGCTAGGTATAATTCTGATATCAGAGTCTACTTCAAAAATTAACAAACTACAAAATATGCGAAAAGCCTTTGTATTTTTCCTATATTTTATTTTGTTTCCTTATCTGTATCAGGAAATGGCTAAATGATGTTGAAATCAAATTATAAGCTTAAAAATGACCACATTGAGATGATACCTCAGAGAATCAGAAAGAACATCACCTCAATATCAGAAATCTCAGTTGCAGTCCAGCTTGCGTAGCAACTGCCATTAACAGGCAAATCGTTTGCCTTCCCCAGGCCTGACCTGGGACAGGAAGTGGCTGCATCAGTAAGAGACTGACTGACCAGATCTAAACATTTTAGGGAAAGCAAAGGCCAAAATATTGTATAAATGCTTATAAGATACTAGTGTTATTTTTTTCCTTCTTGACTTTTCAAAATTAGAGAACTGAAAAGGATTTAAATTAAAATATATATTTTTTGCTTTGAAAAGTGAAAGCCAAAAAGTAGTTAAAGACTCCAAACTTGCAAAGATCTCAGGGCCAGACTCCCAATTTTAGAATACTCAAGACAGGAAGAAAGAGGAAATTTGGGGTGATTAAATAAAAGGCTGTAAGCAGAACTGGCTATATTTTGATAGTTTGCAGGCCCCGGGGCACATGAAAATGTGAGGACCCTTATCACAAAATTATTAAGAATTTCAAGATGCTTATGACCCAGCATTTACCCAAGTATGGTCCTATAGTAGCAGAGCCCTGTGTAATTGCACCGGTTATATGCCAATGACACTGGCCTTGGCTATAAGAGATACAGGTGTAACAGCTAAAAGGCTTTTAGTTTCTATCCCTGAACAAACTGATCATGTTTACTGAAGTGAGTCATTGTGGTCAGAAAGGTATCTGAACTCTTATCCAAAAGCCACTATTTTCCCAATCTTACCACAAGAAGTCCAATGAAAAATCAAATAAAATATTTTTAATGAAATATTTTGTTAATAAGCCCTCTTTCATTCAATGTGAATGAGAAACTGAATCCCTTTTGGGGGGCCATTAATGACATCCTTAACTTTTGATCAACCAATACCAGTCTGCTGAAAACTAGCAGAGAAAAAAAAAATCACACAACTAATTAGTGACTACCAACTACTGGTATTCAAATTTCCTCAAGGCTGCCTAACAACTCTAGCACATAATTGCTCATTCCCTCCCTGTCCCCAATTCCTCACAGTGTCTACACCTTCATACTCAGTCCTTTCTCAAGCACCTGCTCCCCTCCTGCCTCAGTCTCTATAGAAGCTACATTCAATATAAAAATACAGGCCATCAGGCGGTCACCCACCCAAGCTCACTCTCCCACCCAGCACCTCAGCTCCAGCGGGGCTACCCACAGCACTGTCCTGTTCCAACCCCATGCTCCTTCCCTTCCCTGAGCTTTGCCACTTCATCCCCATTGCGGCCCCCGTGCGCACTTTCCCTTCCTTCAAGCATTCTTCCTCTGCATATAAATAATCTCAAGTGCTTTCCTTTTAACCCTTTCTTTGATCCTAGTTACAGTACCATTTCTCTCTCTTCACAGTCCCTTATTTGAAAAAAATAGAAACCATTTCCCCTTCCTTCCCCTTCACCCTCAGCCAATCTTGCATCCACCCCTCCTGTTTTCAGCCCATTTCCTAATTCCTGGTTCCTCAAATGAAGTTCATTTTTCTTTCTTTTTCTTGCTATGAAGCCCAGTGTGAACCGTAGCAAACCCTGCAGGAAGAAATGCTGGTCAACAAGATTCCAACTCATCCATGAATCACTTCATGTCGTTGAGGAATATGGGCATAAATTACATCGTAACCAACAGGTGATTGCAATATTAAAGTTTCTATTTTAAAAGAGAAACTCTTCCAACTGGGTCTTTGAAATAGAAAAACAGTCCTGTAATGTTTTTAAAGAGGCGGAGACACTCTCGACACACAAAGGGCAGAGTGTCCTTGCCCTGCTGTAAATGTTTTAGCAGCTGTGGAAACTTTCAACAAAATTTACTTCCAGCAACTGAAAGCAATGTGCGAAACTGGGCTTTTCATCCTGGAGGCTGAAGCACTTACTAAAGAAATGAAGACTTGGAGGCAGAGCTAGGAGCTGTGTGGCTCCTTCTCACAGCCCTGCCTATAAACTCTAATGTGGTTTTTCATCCCCCACCACACACCACTGCACCTCTTAAGAAATCATGTATCCTGATTTTGAACTCATTACATGACAGGATGAAATACTGTGAGGGAATCTAGGTGTGCGTGGCACCTCTTTCCCCCTAAGCATGGGGAAAATGATCCCATTTGCAAATATGGGCATTCTCCCAGAACTCTTGCGGTTAAGGCTACACACACGTTTAGGATCACTGCCCTGGAGAGTGATCAGCAGTATTATATATATTGTCCTTTCCCTAACTGTGCAGGGAATTCCTCTTATCTGAGACATCGAACGTGCTTCATCTTAAATATCTTACATTCACAAACCTTTGTGCTCAAAACTAGCATTGTATAGCAAGAGAAACTCAGGCCATTAGAAATAAAAAACTGGCCCAAGGGAGCCATTTTTTCTTTCCTTTTTCTGGGCAGGATAAAATCCCAGTGGATATTTTATCATTTAAGAATTCTGGGTATAACAAGTATGCACTGCAGCATCTGATAGGGAATGCTTCACTTGATAAAGTGCCTGCTGTGATGTTCTGTCTGTAGCCCTCAGTTTATGAAAACTAAGAATGTACAGCACTTAGCTTTCCTTCATGATGCAGTGTTAATAATTCTGATTCAACAAAAGCTCCACTGCTGATACTACGTTACTTAACAAAAGAAGCAGACATACATTCATGAAGAATGAAAGTTTAAGTGACATACCTTTTATAAATAAGTTTTAAAGTGTTTAATTTCATTCAACACAGAATCATTGTGCACCTACTACGTAAAACATTCATTTATCATGTGAGGACAGTTGTGGAATTGGCCCAGAACTTCTGTCCCCAAGTGTGTGCACTTGTAATCACTGCAGTATCTTTTTATTAGGGTCTCTCTCAATGTTCCAGTTGAGAATATTTGGTTAAGTTATAGGAAATATACTTCTTCTGAGAAAGGACTTAATTACCTACTGAGGAGCTTGTATACAAGGACGGTTCAGACACTAACACTGGGTATTCAGAAGGCATGTGAACCTTGAGTTGCATCACCTTATGTCACATAATTTACATCATTTGATTGATGACAGAATATAATATAAGGTAGTAATTTCCCCTTCTTTATATGGGCAAACAAAATAATACATGCAGAGTTATTTCTCTCAAATATCTGGCAAGGCATATGACTGACTGTTAGAAATTTTTTGACTTGGTTAAGACAAAATATAGCCAATTGTTAAAGCATGGAAAATGTTGGTGTCGGCAAAGCGAGTATTTTGATGAAGCTTCCAAGTCACCCCAGCACACAAACACGTTGAAATCTTACCATTAGGTTTCATGCAGTCTGTTTCCCTGCAGCGAGCATTAGCTTTAACCCTTCAGTGCTGTTGCTGAATTCATGTTTGGGGAGAGGGGCTGGAGATTTATTCAGAAATAAGCTTTTATTTGGGTGATGATTGTCAGTTTTCGAGAGGACTACGGTTCCACTCATGTATCTGGTCTCAGTAAAAAAAAAAATTATATATATATATATATATACACGTATGGATTTGATAGTAAGGCCTTGAACTTGGTGACAGGAGGTTCCAGTGTTTTCCTAGTGCACTGTGATTTGGGTACACCATGTTTAAGAGATTGTGTCAAGTCAGGGCGTGTCACATAAACCTTTCTCTTCCTCCTATGAATCTTCTACCTCTGAGTGAACTTGATGGCAACTTTTTTTTTAGATTACATAATTTAAGCACCCCTTAGAGTTTGCTTTCTAAATGGACTGCTGTGGGATGAGATGGCTATTTTATCAGTTTGACTTTCCAGTGCTTTTTAGGCGAAGCCATCACTGAAAGGGTTAAGGTATGTTACTGCAGCAGTTATCAGCAGACCAGCCATCTACCTTTGGTACTTACAGGAATTTTATGACTCTTGATCATATTATCAAATTCTTCATTAATTTTTTTGTATTTTTCCTCAGTGCGTGGGGTGAGTGCGTAAGAGGAGTCGGGGTCGGGGCTTTCGCAGCCTTTGTTTTCCTTCTTGTTCAAGGCCTGCCAGGTTCAGAGAGATATCAAGAGTAAAAAAAATGAAGGGTGTTCTGAGTACTTACACACAATCTTTGCCTGCTGATCATTAGATCAATATCTTCGTTAATTTTCCTGTACTTGTCCTCAGACTCAGGGCTGTGACCTACTGAGTCGTCTGCATCGGGGTCTGGGCTGTCACAGCCATTAAGGCCCTTCTTTCTCAACGTCTGAAATACATAATTTGGAAAGTTCAATCCTAGACAGAGGCTGTAAGAGACATTCAGGGCTGTTACAGAAGTTCAAGCCATCCAGCACTTCAGGTTGTTATTACATACACTTTATTACACGAGGGGAAAGAAACCATAGAAAGAAACTGAGTCATTTCAATAACACAATCATGACTAGTTAAAAAAAATAAATGGGTAATTAAATTAGTCAGTAGACAAAGATAGTATGTAGGCTGAAGTTTCATGATATGAAATTCATTCACGCTCTAAATATCTAGTGAGAGACGATTACGAAGACTACAAGGAAGGTGGAAAACTACAACTCTATTTTCCCAGAGAAGAATTAGAGGTCAGGACATTACACAACGATTTCAGAATCTGTGATCGTGACAAAATCAGAAATGTTGGAATCGGATCCTTAGTTCAGCGCAATGTTGGCACGCAGGCTGTCTTGCCCTCCTCTGGAGCTGCACTTGGCATCAAGAGGCAGTCAGAGAGCCAAACTGGTATTCTCATGAAGCACCCAGTAAGAATGTTCAGACACAGGGACCACAGGGGAATCACCTTTGCTTAGTCTGGTTAGCATTCTATATATGTGAAAATCTGTATTAAAATTGATAATGCTGACAAGTTTTTTGCCTTAACACAGGCTGAAAGAAAAGTCAAAACAGCTGAGTTTAGGGCCTCATTGTCATGAGCAGAGTGAGGAAGCCAGAGAGCACTGAAAATAAGTAACCAAGTCAATAATAACTCCCAAACTAGCAAAAGTTCCTCCAGGTTCCTGCTGAGTGGGATCACCCTGAGCCTCTCCTGACACATGAAAGTGGAAAGGCAGTGACTTATCTTGAATCTCCTGTCTCCTGAATGCAGGTCTGGTCTACTCGCAGCTGTCACAAAAGGATAAATACTAATGTAACACTGTAGCAAAAAATATGAGTCAAGAGTCCCGAGATTTCTTTTCTTTTTTAAACTGATGGTGTCAAGTTAATTGTACATGATCTGATATAATGTTGTTTTTAGAGACCATAAAACGTGATTAATCACACAGCTTTCCATGTTGATTATTAATGGACAAGCAACATTTCTGATTTTTCCTAGTACAACCAAAATTGTTACAGAAAGCTATATACCTAAGTGTCGCTTATTAATGGAAAGTTCAGCAGAGCTCATCTTTATTAAAGACAAAATTCACATACAAATGAAGCAAAAGCTGCAACATCAAGCTAAGGAATTCAAAACCGAGATGATACTCCATCTTTAATTCACGCAATTGAGGAAAATAAATAAAACA
Source organism: Saccopteryx leptura (assembly GCF_036850995.1). Taxonomy (NCBI): domain Eukaryota; kingdom Metazoa; phylum Chordata; class Mammalia; order Chiroptera; family Emballonuridae; genus Saccopteryx; species Saccopteryx leptura. Next base: position 144,656,959 of record NC_089506.1, read on the forward strand.
ACATGAGTTTAAAAGGAGTGTCAGTCTTAAAAAATTAAACTCCCTGGCTCTTATCAATGTGTAACAAACGTAACATTATTAAAAATTAGTTTCTGAGGCACTGAAAATTTTGATTTAAAGTTGGACTAAGAGAGCTACTACCATTTCTAATCTATGTGATACACTGTAGCTCTGTAAATATTTATTAACGTTATAGTACTATAACATAATAAATAAACATATGGTTACAGTTTATTATGTGGTAAAATGTTTGAATATTAAATGAATATTTTGACACAAGATAATAAAATATACATTTACAATCTTGGGGAATTTATAATTAGTGCAACCACCTGTCCCCCTATCATGGGTATATAGCCATTATTTTCACCTAGAATAAGTACACCTAGAGCCGTGATGGCAAACCTTTTTATAAAAACCGCCTACTTTTGCAGTGCTGGTCAACCTGGTCCCTCCTGCCCACTAGTGGGCATTCCAGCTTTCATGATGGGCAGTAGTGGAGCAACCAAACGGACTTAGGGGGTTCCACAATACACTAGAATAACTTTCTTTGCTAACTTAATTCCTTTCTTTTTAAACTCCTTTGCTAGCATTATCTCAACCACAAGAGCATTTTTCTGGGTAATAACTATTTGTTGTATTATTGTGTGTTTCTGCTTTGATCTCCAGATAACTTTAGCTTTTAACAATATTTCCTGAGGGTCTTGCATCCACAGTTTTTCATAAAAATTCACTTATGTAAAGACAAATATGTAAGATTAAGAAAATATTGGCTATTTTTCAAACATTAGTTATATTATTATGAGCCATGTTAAGAGTATTCATATATAAACCTTTCATTTATAGTTTTATCCAGACAGTAGATTTTGCAATTTGCACCCGAATCTTTTATCCAACAAATCTGATCATAAAAATTATTGTTGTTTTGATGTACAGATTTTCGACAGCAGAACGCAAGGGTTAGGAGAGGCCAATCAACTGTCATCACAATCCATCTGGCACATACATGTGTGCTAAATGTTCTTACAAAGCTTTTGGGGGTAGACACTGTGTTTGGCTTATAAAAATTCAAGCATTAATTACATGTTAATGAAAGATCTCCACAAATATTAACTCATTATCTCTCACTAGCCTTCCACCAGGATTTGAGGGAAGCCTTGTGCCACGTCTCACCCCGGCATGGCCACGTGTGAGGCCTGGCCTCGGCCCCCCCCCCCTCCAGGCCTTCCCACATTGTGATGTCAGGGATGCAGAACAGAGCTCCCCGTTCATCCGCAGCTACAGCAGGACACTGAACACTGAAATAAACTAGGCATAAATTTTTAAAAATTAGGCTGTGGAAAAATTTTAACTATGAAAATAAGGCTAAAATACTGATACTTCTTAGATGTCAAAATTTAGACAGAGAAGGAATGGTTATGGCTCAATAAAACATATCACCCTACAGATTTAAAAAGTAGTTTGATCAACAGCTCACGTGGCACCTGAAGAATTACGTCAACTATTAAGTAAACAAAACAGGTGGTTCAAAGTCACAAAGAAAAAGGGAGTGATAGGACGAGTGAGAACAGTGGCTCATTCTCCCCCAGTGAATTCTTCTTGTATTGGACCACACATTATCTATAATGAGGATCGTTAGTACTTAAGTAATAAAATATCTCTCCCATTTAAATTACATCCTTATTTCAAGGTAAATTGTTATTTTAAAAAGGAGCATTGTGAGATATACAAATGCAAACTCCAAAAGCAAATTAATATTGAGTTCCAAATTCCCATAATCACATAACCAGAACATTGAAAACCATGTTCAAAAATATTAGTCACCACTGAGAGCTTGAAGAACACATTTCTGCCAAGAACAAATGATTGTGGTGGAATTATAAAGCTCTGAAAATGGAAGTGATGGCACAAACTTGAATAACATAGTGTGAATGTGGAACACAAGAGCCATCTTATCTTTATTATATTAAAAATCTACAACTGTTTAATAATGGCGACGGAATTAATGTCAGATTCAGCCAAGTCTGTCTTTATCACAGTAATAAATAGTCGGTATAAACTAAAGGATTACTAAATGAATAAATGAGCATTATTCCTTCAGGCCTTTTTCTAGTAAAATCAGAATCTCTTCCACTGGTCTTTGAAAGCTTTGATCTTTTCCAACTGTTATTGGTCAGGTAATGCAGGCACTTAAATCATTATTCTTTTACAGGAGCTAGAAGTCCTGGATTTATATAAGTGTCTCTCAGCTGCCTATGTTTTGAAAAGATTTATTCTGTATGTCAAGATAAGGCAAGAGTCTCCCGAAACCACCAGCTTCTCTTGCTATGTATCTAAAGAAACTCTTTTCTCAGAGAACTCTGTAAATCCTGAGTGAGCCTGTACTCCGACCGAAGTCAGCCTTCCGTGTGAGACTGACACTTTTGGGGTAGAACAATTGACTGCACAGGCTTCTGGGATGTTTCACAAAGCATCAATTGTCATGCAGTGAGTTGAGAACAGCCGTTTCTTAGAGAAGGAATTAGACTGACAGAAGGTGACATACTCCAAACAATAAAAGGGAAAAGGATTCCAGGCAGGTAATCCAAAAACCACGTGTATTCTCTCCCCCAGACATGTGGGCATATGGACCCTGCATTATTACATTTGTTCATCGGGAAAACTTGAAATCCATATGAACTTATGATGATAGGTGACAGGTGCTTCACAAATTCTAATGAAATAGATTAGGGAACAGATTCTGTTTCATTACTGAAAGGAATATAAATGAAAAAGAATGCCACGTGGAAGGCTCATTTCTTGTCTTAGGTATTATGTTATCAACTAGAAAATGTCTTCTGTATACAATGATTTAAACTGGTTTTCCTTGTTGTTTCTTGTTAGTAAAAAAGATATAACTAGATTATTGGCTTTTTTTCAATCAAATGAAGCTATATATTTTACACTATTGCCAAAATTCAGATTCTTTCAGAGAGCTACCATCGGAATAAAAGCTTCTAACTGTTCAATTTCTTTCCATGTCTGCCATCTTAGTCTTCAAGAATGTATATTTTTATCACCTTTTTTCTGTACCTATTCACTGTACAGCAGAAATTTTAAATTCTTTTGTGAAAATGTCCCAAAAGACTCATTCACTTTACTTCCAATCCCCCAAATCACCCTTCCTTGCACAGTGAGCATTATCCTTACTTCAGAGGGTTGATATGTTAAGAACACATGCAGGAATTATTTCTATTAGTTCCATGAATTTCATGTTCACAAAAAAGCCAAGAAAAAAAGACATCAACTTAGAAAAGGTAATTGCATTTTCTCTTTATTAAAAAGTAGTAAATCCGCACAAGACTAAAAGATGCTGGTGAGACGGATACTGCCTATATATGAAGTTTCTGCGAGCAGATCACTAACATTGTCCCCAGTGGAGTGCTGGCACTCATGCCGCTGCTGCTTTTCGTCCCGTCAGTATCTGGGACATGGCTGCCTCAAGCACTGTGCCCACGGACTTATTTCATTTAAAATGTATTCCGCAAACAAATATCTAAAACCCACTATAGTCTGGATGTTGTTTTGTGCACTTGTTCTTTTAAAGAAGCAGGCAATACAAATTCAAACTAAAAATCTCTGAACTGACCTAGAATATTGCACGAATTTTGTGATTTCTAGCAACAGGTTACTTAGGCTGAGGGAAAGTCAGGCACCAAGAAATTTTCCCATAGGATTTAATAACCCAAACTGTTAGCACTGTCTGCACTTTCTCTCCTGTTTCATAGTTCTTCTTGGTTCTTAACATAGAGATGAAAAGAAAACTGCTAACTTAGTACAATTAATAAATAGACTTTAATTAGACAATCGAATCATATCTAGTACAGAGCATAAAAATAAATTTTACAAAAAATTATCCATTTGTGGTGAAAATTTCATTAAAAAATTGAAAACATAAACTGTAACATTGTATTGATTATTAATGTTCATTTAAACTATACGTATTAATTTCCACCAGGGAAAGGCTGGGAAGAGTCAGAAATTTTCATTGTTTTTGTTTTTATTCCTTTCCTTAAAAGATAATCTTAATATTGGACTTAACATTTTTTTTCACTGAGCAATTTTTCACCTTTAAATACTGGAAATAAAAGACACCAATTAAAGATTTAAAAACTTTTAATGTGTAAACAGAGAAACACCCACCTACTGCCTCCTAATAGCCACAAATCATTTCATATAAACATCAGTAGTAGACAGGTCTGAAAGTTGTTGGTATTTTAATTCTGGACCAGACCACCAAGGATCGTCTGGCCTGCCCATCCTCATGCCTTCCAGAAGGGGAGGAATAACGGTGCAGAAGCAACTGCCTCTCACACCGCCCATCCTGCTCAAACTGGCTTCTGGACTGAGCCCGGGGTCTAATCCCTGAGGCAGGCAGTCCTCCTCCCAGTCAGGCACCCCTCTCTGTGGACTCTCTAATCATCAGCACCGAGTGAACTTCTCCCTCATGAAAGCACGCATTCACTGAATACATTTTTCTCTTAGAGCCTTAACACATTATTATTTGTCCCCTCGGCTAGCTTGTGAGGTCACTAACAAAGCACCTTCCTTTATTCACTTTTGGAGTTTCGATATAGAGTGGAGTCTGACATACTGCAGGTGCTCAGTAAATGTTTGCTGAGTGAACAGAACACACATTCCCACTGCAACATTAATGTAAGCACTGGACCAAGGCTGTCTGACTGAAGGTGTAGACCGTACTGGGATCCAGACCTCTTGAGACACATTTACTAAGTGCTACTATGTCAGATGTTATCTATGGTCCTCTGGATGCAAAGATGCTTTTTCTGAGTATGTGATTAAGATAATTTGCTTCCATGCCCCACCTCCCATCATGAGTGAGCTCCCAGAGGTGAGGAACTGTTTACTAGTTATCTTGTATCCACCACAAGTTAGCACAAGTCTGGCATGTGGTAGACAAAACACCTGCAGCATCAATGACAGACTGGACTGATGGATGAACAGAACAGGAAAGAACGTTCTGATGATGCTAGCAGAAGAAAGAGTAGCCTCATTGTAGTACTTTTGCAACTGTAATTCCCTTTTTCCCCTTTTTATGTTACTATTTCACATTATGTCAAAACTCAGTTATTTTACTCTTGATATGTAACTGTTATAAACTGACTATTTTTTAAATGTACAGTTTTTAAGTTGGAATACAATGCAGGATAGGCATAATTTATATAATGCATGAAACTGATTACAACTCAGGATATTTATATCATTGAATACTTAAAAATTGGGGTATCAGTCTAAATATGGAGGGTCAGAAAAACTAAGCATTAAATCTTCAAGGAACAAAAGCTATAAGCATATAATCTCAGTGATTAAATGGATAGCAGGAGAGAAGACACAGAATTCAGAATGGAAGAAGAAAAATGAGGAGTAAAATATATAAGGAAAAACAGAAACCTCATAGGTAAGAACATGGAAAACTTTTGCGAATGTGAGTCAGATACTATAAATTTAAAATAAGCGTGTTTTAAAATTCTTGGCCTAGTTCATCTTTTCCCCCCCATCCTTGGACACTGATCTCTTGCTCTACTATTCTCCTGGGGTTTGACATTGGTCTTATTCTGGGCTATCCTTAGCATGGAGAATTCACGGAAAATCAGGGTGAATCTAGGGCCAACCAGGTGATTCATGCTTCCTCAGGATGGGTCAGTGGTTTGGTGTTTTTACTACGGATTTTTCCACCACACCTCTCTTGGAACCTGGAGAAGCCATGCATCATGAGGCTGGCCAGGGACAGAACTGAGATGAAGAAGTTCTGCACACTTAGCCAGGAAATGCTCCCTGACATTCTGAATCCACGAGACAGCTGAGGTAAAACACTAAAAAAGGAACATTTTAATGTCTATTGGTTCAAATGCATGCTGACTTAATGCAGTTAATCCTAATAATCTCTGTAAAGCAAGTACAAAAAATAAAGGCTTGTATGTAAAATAAAAAGCTGGAATGCAAAGAATTAAATTATAGGTGGGTGTGAAGAATGGACAATGTTAGTAATTTCTTAAATAAAGAAGGAAAAGACAAGATCAAACCCAAAATTAAAAAAGGTTGGGAAAGAGAAGAAAGGAGTATATTAACAAATATAAAGGAAGCAGGGAAGTATAAAATGTGAATGTAACTTCACTTATTAAACTTTTCAGACTATGGCACTTTACTTGCAAATAGGTTACGGGACAAAAGCAGAATCTTAGGGCACAAATTCTTTTAAAGTAACACATCAAAGTATCTTTTACAAACCATTAATGACTTATTTTAACAAAGGAAAATGTATATGTTATTTTGAATAATCAGAGTAAGGGAAAATCATTATTTCTGTTTCCATGTGGGCTTTTATCTGGTTGTAAATGCCTTTTAATTCAAGCTGGGTCAATGCATGATTAATCATTTGAAATGGAACTACCGTTCTGTCACCATGCTTGCTCATTTCTATAGGATTTCCATGATCTCTTCTACTACGTCATTTATTTTCCCATTTCTTCTGTTGGTTACGACCCAGTCCTTCATCCATTCCTTTCCTAGCAAACATCACAATCTAGCTGCTCAAGCTGGAAACTCAGAAACCACGCTAGACTTTATTATCTCTTGATTCAACTACCATTATCTTTTCTGTTTTGTCTCTCATTCTTAACCTCTTTGCCCTCTGAGTCTACTTTTTAGTCGTCCTTCTTACTTTGGGCAGTGTCTCATTAAAATGCAAGTCTAATGGTGTCACTGTTGTTTTATGGACCCGGGCACTCGCAGCAGCCACACCCACTGGTTTTCACAGCCCTCCACCTGTCTCTCCAGCTTACTGTCTCTCTTCTCTCCCAGTGCTCTGGGTTTTTCCAAAGGGAACTTCTCACCATTTCCTAAGTCAGGCTGGTCCTTTCATAACACTGTTTTGATCTGTGACATTTATTCCTGTCTGAAATATTCTAGTTTACTCCTCCTCTCTGTTACACAAACCTTAGTTATCTGAAGACATCTACCACCTAATACCATCACTTGCTCCGTGAAGCTTTTCTTGAACTCTCCCCAACACTTAGGAACTCCTTTATTTGTATACTTACAATCCTTGATTTTTGGTGACTTAAAAAATAATGTGTAGCATCTTGTATTGTAATTTATCTTTTAACATGCTTGGCTTTATTACTAGATAGTGAGTTCTAGGAGAGGTGGGCATCTCTGCTTCCTAACAGAGGGTCCAGTTAATATATATGGACTCAATATAAGTTCTGAGTAATTGTTCATTGGATTAATGAAAAAGCGAAAAACTTGATAGTCAACTTTCTAACAGTGACAGACTGAAATGAGTGGGTGGTCTCTGAAGGTGACAGTATTATTTATTTGTTTTAATAAGATTATTAAGTCAAAATGCAAGGAGCACTAGTTTTTGTAGGTTAAAGCAATTTCTATAATCACTTCATGACTGTGGCACAGGACTCCCTAAGGAAGCAGGGGGAACAGGGGAAGTGACACATTTGTAAGTGAGGTGCAAATTGTTGCTTCCTCTGTGTTTAGAACTGGTCAGAGTCCTGGGCATGATGGGCTCTTCCTTTCCAGCTCCTATTTGCAGCTACTGGTGCTTCATGTTACCCCCAGGAGGACATAAACATATTAAAAACTGAGAGAATTGTTAAGAGATGCTTTTGTGCATTCTACTCTCTCTTTCTAGGTTTCCACTCCAAAACAAAAGCATTACCTTTAATATAATTTGAAGAACCTCTGTTAATTGGGATGTGTACTTTATTACTAGCTTATCTGAAAAGCAGAGTGTGCACAGAACATTCAGTAAGGCAAGAGAAAACAAAGACTTCAGGGTGGCAACTGATTGACTCACGTCATAACAGTGTTGATCATACCTGAGAATGGTACCCAAATCCTCACTTCTAATATAGCCCAGGACTCCCAGATGAAGGCTACACTGCTTCCTTTCCAAACATCTCTCTCCCACCTTGGGTCTGAACCAGGCTGCAGAGAGTAAAGAGGTCTGGTAGGCTTGGCCCCAGCCCACTCTCTCCTAGGCTGGCTCCCGCTTGATGGGAAAACCTCTCTCTTTGCCATTCATTCTTGATGTTGTAGTTTCCAAGTCTTACATCACAAGACCAGCACACACCAGTAACAGATTTCAGTCTGGGGTGCCACCAAAAATACTTCACCAACTTCCTTTATATTCCTTCATTTAGGAATTGGAAGGAGAGAGATTTTCAAGGACCAATTATGGATTGTGAGCACAGATTTTATTTATAGTACCCTGAACATTGCCCCCATAACATCTGACATTCAAACCATTTTTCTAATAGATTATCTCTCTTCCCAATAAACCAGTCTGCTCTCCAAAGAGTGTCTCTAAGCCATTCTCTACTAAAACTATTCAATAGAAAAGTTTTGGTTTTGGTTATTCCATAGTGATTTGACAGGAATGATGGAAAAGGGCCTCTTATACTGCTCCTCTCCGCTTAGTATACACAGTGAGTATGCCCCTGAGGACTAGCCTAGATGCTACTTCTGGGGGTTTTGCCTGAGCCTGTAACATGCCGTCTGAGACACTGATAGTGACAACTACGTTAGCACAATCTGCTCAATAGCCACATTGCTCTGACAGGTTAAAATGAGGTATCAGACTGCAGAGCATTGCTGAGATTGTGTGAAAACAATATGTAAGTTATAGCCATTGTGGCTGCCAGGGGAAGTGAGAGTCTCAGTGCAGAACAAACCTCCACCAGAGTAGAAACTTGGTCTCTTCACCTCCGTAGCCACAGCAACTTGAACGTGCCAGCACATGGGTGACACTCAGTAAATAGTGTTGTTGTTAATACAATGATAATGGAATCCGCGGCAGGGACAGAGGTTCTTATTTAACACGGAATCACACTGGGAGCTGAATACGCACAGGGAGCAGCTGCTTGATTTGCACTCAGAGTTTATGCTGCTATTACCCCTACCAACCACTATCCCGAACCCCAGCACCTCCCATCCTCACACATTAATTTAAATTAGAAAAGGAAAGATTCACTTGGACTAAAGAGTTAATGGGATTAATGTGAGAGACAAAACTTTGTAATTAACATTTATTAATAATGTTGCTTTCTATATTAGTTTTTTAATCTCATTTCTAGATTAGGAGACCCCTATAGACAATAAATGTCGCCTGAGAGCGTTCTATCCTTGGCAACTAGTGCAGTATCTGACAGTAGAATGTTGCAACAATTGGTTCAGTCTTCCAGACAGATGTTCTGCAGAAGAATACTGCTAAGGGGAGCTCAATCACATATAATAAGGATGCTCGGAAAGATCAAGCAGAAGTTAATGGAGACCCAAGCTTCCTCTTTCCTTTCACGCTCTCTCCTTGCAGCATTAGCAATGTTTGCTAGGTTGTCAAAGGCTAGCAGCCTGGTGTCTAGCCTGACTCTGATTACTTGCCTCTTTTGATGTAAAATCCTCCTGGGACTCTGGTGGGAGAACAAATCTCTACCACACTCACATCAGGCATTAGGAAAGTCCCTTAATCCAAGTCTCTGAAATACACAGCAGCACACTCACAGAGCCTCTTCGTTCTTTTCTGCTAGCGACTTAACTTTATATTGTTTTATATCTCTAACCAGACCCACCATATTAAAAGCTACTTGTGGGAAAGAACAGTCTAATCTGTTTATCCCTACAGCTGTTATGTCATTATCACAAACCTAACATGTGGACTGGTAATAAGTGGTGGATTTCTCATTCAATGGCTTTGGGCAGGTGTCCAATGCAAGGAAGTCTGTTAGAATTATACTTAAAAATGAAGGAGCTGCCGGGAAATAAAGGGGGCTTAAAAATAAAAGTGCTTCAAAACCCTCAGGCAAGTAGCCCGATCTGAGCCCTCCACTCACAGCTTCTGCCATATTTACAAGGCACACTGACATTCTTCACTGTCTTTACTTAAACGACCTGCCCTGCAGTCCTGTGCGAACGGTCCAGTCTCCACACAGGACTGCACTGCTCGAGCACAGGGCCACGCCTTTCCGCAGGTAGCCCTAGCATCAAGAAGACCACCTGGCCATTAGAATTTCATAAATTAATGTGAATTCTGAGTTCATTAATCAAAGGCCTCTATTTGATTTCCTAACAATATAATTATTTCCAGCTGGTATCAGAAAAAGACCCAAACAGAGCATCTATAGGACAAACATTAAAAGTGCCGGTAGCATTTCAGATTAGGACCCTGTGCTTGACTTTCCACAGGGACATGCCCTCTAGTTTCCTGGCTCATTTGTTATGGGGGTTGCTGTCTCCTGGACTCACACAGTAGTTCCTGCTATTTTATAGTATTGAAATGACAGGTCCTTCCTCATTAGTGTAGGCAATTATAAATTGTGTAATGATTAGAAATAAATAGACCACAAGCCATCCATAAAACAGATTCTAAAAATAACCCAATATACATTCTTTTATGGCAAACTGGGATCTTTCCTTCTGGATTAAATATTTATGAATAAAATATACTTCATAAATGTTTTGGAAAGTCTAGTATTATTACTTTACATTGCTGATCAAGGCCTACATGGGCTGTCACATTATTTTATGTGCAAGCTGAAGTTTTTATAAATTTATTTTTCCAAATGAAGAGAATTAATGATTAAAATAAAACTCATTTCAATTTATTTTCTTTGTGCTATGGATGTCACCCATGTATAAATTTGTGGTCCCAGAATCTTGGGCCAACTCGTAGTACTGAAAATCCTATTTCTCATGATTGCATATATTATACGAACAAGTAACAGTCTCACATTTTGCATTCAGTCACTCTGGATTTCATAGAATACTAACATTAAGAAATGAAAAATGGACAAGTATGGAGAGTAAATGTTTAAGAAAAGAAATGACAAGAACAAGCGAAATGAGAGAGAAGATAAACAGGTGGTAAGTAGATAGGTGGCGGATAGCTGGGTATTGGGAGGGAGGCCAGTGGAGGGAGGGAGCGACAATGAAAGAAGTTGACAGAGTTAGGAAAGACAGCGGGGAAAGTAATGTGAGTAATCATGTGATCCCGTGGTATGGAAGCGGTTTCTCATCGTCTGCATTCAGTACTTTATGATCTAACGGGAAGTTTTATCACAGGCCATCAGCAATTTTGCTCATCTTGATACCCACCCCAGTAAGTGGCTCAGCACCTGCTGACTGAGGGAGGCCAAGAGGTGACTTCCAGCTCTATAGACTGTCTGTCCTCCAGCCTCAGACGGCTCTCTCTGGGGAGTTTCTGTGGCCTTGGGCTCTCAGCTGCGGTGGCATTAGCTGCCTGATTTTGTGGTCATGATGACTTTAATAATTTCTGGCATTATCACTGGAAATGTACTGCAACCTGCTTTTTAAATTTGGTATTTCAGTTCCCATAATTTATGAATTCTCAGTGATTATGCTAGTGCAGTGGCAAACTTAGATTTTTTCATTTGCACAATAATTTCTTCCATGTTATTCATTAGGTAATTATAAAAAAATTTCCTCTTCTGTGGCATGAAGAGGAAATTAAAATAGTCTCCCTGCATTATCAAAATATTAATTTTCCCCTTAACTGAATCTGCGCCTCAGCTATAACATCTACCATTTATTGAGCATTTATTATGTGCCAGGGACTGAGCCTTAGCTTTGCATATATATATATATATATATATATATATATATATATATATATATATATATATATATTTTCTTTTTCTTCTTTTCTAAGTGAGAAAAGGGGAAACATACTCCTGCCTGCACCCTGACCAGGATACACCCAGCAACCCTGTCTGGGGCTGATGCTCTGCCCATCTGGGACCATGCTCACAACCAAGCTATTGTTAGCACCTGAGGTGGAGGCTCCTGGAGCCATCCTCAGCACCAGGGGCTGCTGCTCTTAAACCAATTGAGTCATAGCTGTGGGGGAGAGAGAGAGAGAGAGAAAGAGAGAGAGAAGGGGAGGTGGAAGGGTGGAAAAGCAGACAGTCATCTGTCCTGCATGCCCTGACTGGGAATTGAACTGAGGGCGTCTACATGCTGGACTGATGTTGTACCACTGAGCAAACTGGCCAGAGATGATATATATATACATATATACATATATATATATATATATTTTTTTTTTTTTGTATTTTTCTGAAGTTGGAAATGGGGAGGCAGTCAGACAGACTCCCGCATGCGCCTGACTGGGATCCACCCGGCATGCCCACCAGGGGGCGATGCTCTGCCCATCTTGGGGCATTGCTCTGCCGTAATCAGAACCATTCTAGCGCCTGAGGCAGAGGCCACAGAGCCATCCTCAGCGCCCGGGCAAACTTTGCTCCAGTGGAGCCTTGGCTGCAGGAGGGGAAGAGAGAGACAGAGAGGAAGGAGAGGGGGAGGGGTGGAGAAGCAGATGGGCGCCTCTCCTGTGTGCCCTGACTGGGAATCGAACCCGGGACTCCTGCACGCCAGGCCGACACGCTACCACTGAGACAACTGGCCAAGGCTGAGATGATATATTTTTTAAGTTCTCTCTTCCAGTATGTAGAAGTCTTCCTCTATGACTGCCATTCTACAGATGAAGGAGAAGAGGTGCAGTGTGGTGCAGGCACTTGCTGAAGTCCACGGAGTTAGCCAGGGGTAAAACTAAATTAATGAACTCACACGTGAGCTTAGATTCTCCTGAGCTACCTCCCTATTCCACCTCTGCAAGTCTGTCCAATTATACCAATTGCCTAAATTATGCCTATGCTTTTTTGAACACCTAATCGCAGCTAAAATTGGTGAAATGTTTGAAAATCTTATTTTTTTCCACAAGGGGTATATTTGTAATAGAATTCCTTTGCTGGTGAACAATATTAACTACATTTTCCCTCTATTGTTTAATTGTAATATCTACTATATAGAAGGAAAAGTGCCTTCAACAATATTTAGATTGTGGCAATAACCTAAAACAATATTTACCTAGTTCAAATGAAGCATAGCTTGTTGAAAACCTAAGGCAAAGGAAGGTTGCTTCATTTTTTTTGACTCCTACTTATGTAAGACTAGGAAAGACGTTCTATAGAATAGCATTTAGGCTTTATCTATCTGGGTAAAATGAAGAGCAGGTTTGTTGTAATTATTAAAATAATATTAGCAAGAATAAGTCTTTGTTACTAAGAAAAAAGTTGGCTTTATATATTTCAGTGCTTATATTTTTTTAGATTCAGAAGCTAACTGCTCAGCTCTTCACTTCAAATGTCTTGAGTAGATAAGGGATGCCAAAGCTGGTAACTATGAGATGGTGCTTTTATTGGGGATGAAGGAGTAGGTTGGGGAACAGAGAAGAAATGCATGCTTCTGTGGAGAAACTTCTGTTTCTGGACAAACCTATGGGATCATGGAGAAATCCTGTCCACTCTTTAAAAATTCTTCTTTAAAGCAGGGGTACACAAGTTCTTCCCTTTTTTTTTGTTTTTAGAATAATATCTATAAAACCTTGTTACTTTATAGCCCAGATGAGAGGAAAAGTTAAAAAAAAAGACTGTAAAAGTTCCCATAGTTTTCCAACAGTTGCAAGGAAGATATATCAAAATGTGATCTTCCTAAGTGAAAATTTCCCAAACTCCCAGGGAAAAGGGGAAAACTGCAGGAGAGCTTCCAGAACCGCAGCCCATGGGGTTTTGTCTCAAAATCCGCACTGTTAATAAAAGCTTGGGAAGGCCTGGCACAGGCCTGACTCAGCAGAGAAATGCCACCCACAGTCACCGACTCAGCTTCTGCAGGGCTGAGCTGCCCGCCTTCTCTGAGGGCTTCCCAGCCAGGCCAGTATACCAGTCTCTCGGATGGCAAATGGGATTATTTAAAAATTCAATTTAAACAAAGCTGTATAACATTTAAGAGAAGTTAACACGATGACACTTGGCTTTTTACACAGGTTGAAAGTCAATTTTCTGTTGAATAAATAATATTAACCACATATTAACCATCTCATAGTTTCAAATGCCTCAAACAGCCATCAGCATCATTCTGAATAGAATCCCACTCTTTTTAAAGACCACAGTTAAAAGATGAGGGGAAACTGTACTATTAAAAGAGGAAGCAAAACATGAGTCAGTCTGTTTCCATGAGATAATGCACACTATGGACTAAAGTTCAGAGGAATGCAGTCTACAGGGAGATGAGGATGAAGTTGAAGGAGGTGGGCCGGAGAAGTCAGAGAGCCCCCCGCCCCACTCCATTACGTCACTTCACTGCGGAAGCCAAAGGGGCAGATAGAAAGTTTTTTTTAGTCTGACACAGAAACTTGTGCACAATGAGATGGAAGTTATATATATGAGTTCATCTGCTGGAAACTGTTAATATCACATAATAATATACATGCATGTGATATGATGTGTGTGTGTGTGTGCAAATGCAGGTACACACATAGGCTCAGCATGAAGTTTAGACTTTTGAAAGGATCTTCGTAATTGTTTCTGGATAGATGTATTTCTGCATAGATATTTTATTATTATTTCCTCCAAAAGGAAATATTTCAATTTCATAATTTAACCCCCCCCCAAAAAATTAGGTTGTTTTATTGTTATAGATCTGCAAACTTAATGATGGTTTCTAATGGAAAATAGATTTCTTCCCCTAATCATAATATGATAAAAACATGCTATCATAGAATTTACTACCTCTTTTTCTAATAAATAAAATCTCTTATTTTTGTAGAAACTCAATTGTTAAAAGCACTAAAGTGTTTATTTATACTAATGTTGGTCAGCAAAATGCTTTGATCTCTGTACCTAGATATCAGGTGCAGACTTCATAACTATAAATTTGTTGCACCTCCTTTCAGTGAAAGTAGGGCTCTTTTCTCACATCACAGTTCATCTTTGCTAAATTTTTATAGTGCAAAAGAGGTGTGGTGCAGCAGAGTGTCAAACTAACATCAGTGGCTCAGAACTGATATCCTCTCCCCAGCAGCAATATACATTGTGGGTATGTGACTGGAATATTCAAAACACCTGTTCACTTGGAACTAAGCCAAATGTGTAATACATAGTTAGAGTGTGCTAGAGTGTTCTTGGCTCATTTCCAAGAGCATGTATTGTTACTGCCATCAAAGTACAGAGGAAGCCAGGGCAAAGATGCACACTGGAAGCAATGGGAGATAGGTGTATTTTATTGTTAACAATATCACACTAAAAACTGTTGGCTGGCTAGTATTTTCATGAAATCTATTAATTATTATTATTATTATTATTATTATTTATTATCTGCGTTAGAAAAGAAACCAGCAGTGTAGAGACACTTAGTCTTAGGTTTGCTAATTACTTTCATTGCCATAAAATCTCACTCAGCCTCTTCCTCCTCCCGGCCTCTGCTCACTAACTCCCCTTTCACAATGTGTCTAACTGTGCTCTTCTCTGGATACACAATACTGCAAAGGGAACACTGGGAACAAATTAAACCCTAACTCTATGGACCCACGTTCCCTGTCAGAGCGTGGGCAAACCTGCCGGGGCACCACCTTTTCTTTTTCCAACTATGTTTGACTTCGCTTTAATTGAGTTACTATGTGATTTATTTCTCTAACTTTTCCTTGGTTTTAATACATGGTCAGTGAAGATCATACCTCTAAAAAATTTCATAACTTTATTACATAAGAAACAGTTATACACGTATTATATATAACAATTTACAAAACGTGACATCTTGTTTGAATGTAATCACAAAATATACTGAAGACTTGAATGTCTAAGGTATGTGTACCTGTGTACACAAAAGAGTAAAAAGTTAAACCATTTTGCCTAAATTTCCACATGCAAATAAGAGTAGCAGGAAAGAAATAACATGTTTATGAGCATCTGTGCTATTGTGTGTCAATATGTGCTAATGGCTATATGCATACATTATATGTCAATTCTTACAGAAAGATCCAAAATGAGATTTATAATCCTTATTTTACTGCTGAGAAAGCCAAAATTTGGTGGTTTAGAAACTTGCCAAAGGGCACAGAATTTAGGAAAGTGGTAGACACCAGGTTTGTCTAAAACTTATGAAACTCCTACATCCAAACTCAAAAATTCTTTAAAAAAATTTTTTTTGTGTGTGACAGGGACAGAGAGAGACAGAGAGAAAAAACAGATAGGGACAGATAGGGGAGAGAGATGAGAAGCATCAATTCTTCGTTGCAGCACCTTATTTGTTCATTGATTGCTTTCTCATATGTGCCTTGACCTGGGGGGGGGCTGCAGCAGAGCGAGTGATCCCTTGTTCAAGCCAGTGACCTTGGGCTCAAGCTGGTGGCCTTGGAGTTTCAAATATGGGTCCTCCATGTCCCAGTCCGACGCTCAGTCCACTGTGCCACCGCCTGGTCAGGCCAAACTCTAAAATTCTTACACGTCACATTGTCTTACAAGGACAAGACCAGGCTTTTAGATTATGGACTTGAAAGTATACAGGTAGAGCTTTTACATCCAGAATCCTGCTTGTGTAAGTGCACAGGCTTCGTTAGAAACTTCTAGATGTACAGATTTTGATTTCTTCTTCAATTTAATCTATATAAGCATATACAGGTTAAATATGCCTCCTGAGGTCTCTGTAATTTACTCCTTTAACACATTGCATTGGACGGATATTCCTCAGTCAGAGAAATGCAAGTGTCTATTAGCAATGCAAACTGAAATTATATGCATATTTCAAAAACAACTTGTTTTATATTATAATTATAAATGTTTATAGGATGACATAAATGGTTTAAAATACATAAGTATAATGAAAGGTTTCAGACTTTTTAAACTTATGCTCATACATATAATTTATAAAGATTAGAATCTTTTGGCACTTCCCCTTTTTACAAATGAACTGCATGTCAAACTTGACATGTTTGAGCCTAAAAGTGACCATCTATCATGGTTATCTTTCCTGACTTTTCCATATTCTGGTTCCTAGTGCCTATTACTTGATTATGTGTTATCATCATTGTTGACATCTTCACCACCATAAGCTTTACTATGTAACAGACTGTTTCAAGCATTTTACAAATGTTTAGTCTTTTAATTCTCATAATAACTATGTACTAAGTATAATTGTTAACTGCCATTTACAAACAAGGAAGACTCAGAGAACCTAAGTAGCTTGCCTGGGGACATGCAATTTATAAAGTAGTGGAGATGGGATAAGAATGCAGGCAGCACTGATGCTCCCAAACACTATTCTATGCCGTGTCCCTCAAATATCTGAGTGCCTGTTACACTGTTTTATTCAATTGATTCACTTACATATTTTCCACCTTACCTAGACTGTAAGTTTTGTGAGGTCACAGACCATATCTTCCAAACTGATATCTATCCTACATCCTGATGAAGTTCTGTACATCCTAGGAGTCTTCTAATTATTGGTTGAATAACAATATCTACAGATGAAAGTGGAAGTACATTTCTAAAATGTACATAGTGGAAGGCCACTTTTAGATTTGAAAGTATAAATGACATGAAAATCTAGCACGCTTCAATTAATTCACAAAATAAGTCTAATGTCTTTGGTTATCTCTAATGAAATGGCCATATTAACTTCTTTGCTATCATACATGGTGGGGCAAAAGTAGGTTCACATTTATGAATATGTAAAACACAGAGTTTATTCCTGTATTTTTATTTATTAATTAATGTATTATTTCCATGTGAACAACTGTAAACCTAACTGTGCCCAACCCTGTATTTCATACTTCTAAAGCAACATAAGTTTTTGATGCATAAAATAAACATACCTTCACTGGTTTAAGCCAATCTGCTTGTGTTATTTTGGCTTCAATTATACATAAATAATACTGTAGACATTTAAAATCCCCAATGATTAGGAGGTAGTCAAATCAATATTGTCTACATAATACATAAAGGATGGATGTAAATTTTATAACAAAGAAATTATTAATTTATATCTGTTTACTGTAACAAAAATTTATTGTCAGCTTTTTCTGAAGTTTAACAATGCTTGAGCCAAGATCGATAATTTATATATGACAACATCACTGTTTAAGGTAAAAGTACTACTAAAACAATTCTATTACTTAATGTTTATGAATGTTATACATCTGTTTATGTAGTAATTTTTGTACTATTCTTTTCTATGATAGCCTACCAGTTATTAAAACTTTCATATCATTCTATATCTAGCAACATGAAAATACTTTTAGCAATCAAAAATAGCAAATATTTTCCATATTACAAAAGTTTTGCTGAAGAGTCAGAAATAAATATATCAAAGGTAATTATTTTCCAGATTGAATTTATCCTGCTTAGCACAAGTAACTCAACAATGAAAATTCTGTTCAAAAAGTGTGCACATAAAAGGCTTTGTCTCTGGAATATTGCTCTAAGTGGCTCACAATCTAGGTTGAAAATGGCCATGCAGGGTTGTATGTCCTATTTTTCCATGCCTGCAGTAAAGATACAATATGGGAATTCAGCTTGGTAATTACTAATACACCACACAGGCACAATTACACCCTGTATGCTGCATGAAGGAATCACTTGTGGTCTGCATCCATTACAAAGAGCAGTAGGGGGCCACCATGCAAGACAGCAAAATGCTTTACAAGACAGAAGGAGACCAGAAGAGTTGATGTACACAGATACAAGGACTTTGATTCTTCTAGCAATGATTTAAGTCTCTTTCCATCCATTATCGTCCTTTGTCTCAAGAGTCTTATCACCAGCAGCATTACAGGAACTGAACATAACAATGCTCAAACCCATATAACCCCATGAACTGTGCTGACATTTCCACACCCTGTTGCTATGTTTGACCTGGTTATTCAGATTAGTTAAGCAAAACAAAATGGAAAAAAAAGTGTTACCATTGCAAAACTGGCCTATGTATTTTTTTTTTATGGCTTACTCATAATTCAGTTTCTTTAAACCGAAAGCTATCATACTCTCAAAATGTTATTTTGCAAAGTAGTTTTGACTCCATTAAACAATTAAAAATGAAAATCTGGTTGTGTGAAAATTATAATGATAAGAAAGAGACTAAACATTGTTATATCAAGGGAATATATACTTAACTAGAAAATTGTATACCTAAGGGAGCTAAATAAACTAAAGTAAGCCAGTTGCTTTCTCTAGCTGCAATGAGTCACAGGAATAATTTTCTTTCTGTGAAACACTTCAAAGTTTTGAGTTTAATTGCAAGCAGTAAGTAATTTTTATTATAACAGTTTCCTCTTAATTATTACACAATGCACATTATTTTACAAAACGTGCATTTAAGATGCTCTTTAAATATATATATGTATATATATATTATAATTATGCATTTTTAAGACCTTAGGGAAGTTAGTTAGTTATGGCAGTTTGTCAGCTTCTATGAAACAAAGCCTTGTCTTTCAGAAAATGTTTACAACCTATGAGGAAAAAAATGTATCCTGAGGCAAAAAATGTTTATTGGCACCTCGAAGTCTGAAGACAGAGTCAAGCCTGTGGTTTTCTGAGGGCACTTGATCATTGCCTGCATTCTCAAAGGTTTCTCTGAATGAATAGAACTGGATTACTCAGCCTTCTATTCCACGCCTATTCCTCTCCATTTTCCTTGGCACGACTGAGAGCTAGGCTATTTTTAGTTAGGCAGTTTTCTATTTTTAGACAACTACCAGTTAGAAGACATTTGTTAGGAAAAAATTTAAACACACACACACACACACACATACACACACACACACACACACACACGAAGGGAGGGGAGAAAGAAGCTTCCCTTCACATATTGTAAAGCAGCCTTCAACCTGTAACTCCAGGCATTTCAGCTGCTTTCAATCTTGAAAAAATAAAGAAAAATTCAGAGTTCAGGGTTTTAAAAATAAACCTACCCTCTGGCAAACAGACCAAAATGCAACAAGCTGTTACTATGTGAAACAGTGACTACAAAAACAAAGAACATTCTCCGATGTTTAAATTGCAAGAAAAGTTGTAGAACCATTAGGTTATAAGAATGTTACACAGGCATGTAACAATTTTCCAGCCTCTCAGCCAGATGTATCATATTTGAGAATTTAGAGGAAGGAGGGGACCTGGCTGTAAAGTTAAACCAAGGATATGGGATATAACTTTAAGATTCCCATTCTAAGCAAAAGACAACCTTTTATCAAACTTAAAGGCAATTACATTCACTGCATTTTTCTAAGTCATCTTCTATAAGTTTCTCTAAAAATTATAATCACGTTTACAAAAAACCATATATTAAAATATTCAATGCCAATGGAAAATCTAAAAGGCTGCATAAATCATATATATATCATATTTACATTTATGTGTATATATATATCATCTTTATTAGTCTCACTTTTACTTTAAATGGAACAAATGACTTGCAGATTGGCTTAATGTATCAACTTATTCTACTTATCATTCAAAGTTGTGCTTTCACCTATAATCCACCATGAGCTGTTTTCATGTGCTCACAGCAGTACTTTTTTTCACTTTATTTTTCCCACCGTCCTCTATGTCTTATTGTGGTTCAGACTATTGGGTTGGATAGTCACAGATGTATCACCAGTAAGCAGCACAATGTTTGGCACATGGTCTTCGTGTTCATCCATTTCTACTGAATGAAAGAACAAATCTTGTGCATGTTTTGTCCACACTGGACCATCAGCCCTGGAGGGCAGTGGCTGTGTCACAATCACTGTGACGTTTCCCATACACTCAGTTCAACAATGCCTTGCACACAGAGAACATTTCCATAGTGCTTATGAAAAAGAAAATCAATCCATTGACCTTTAGAGGTTCTTACTTTATATAAAAAAGAAGTTAGATCTTCTTAATTTATATGAAATGCAATATTTATATAAGAAGGCTATACTTATTTATTCAATAATATACTTATTAATAAAGAATGGTATATAATTATTCCCAAATTAGGAAATTGCTGCTCCTCTCTTTTATAGTTAAACACAGCTTTTATTGCCTGAACTTTCCCCTTCATACTGAAAGTAAAAGGACCTTACACAACTTCACAGTTTACGATGGGTTCTGATCTCTTTTATTGCCTGTAATCCTCACAACAGCCTGTGAGGAAGACAGGGTCAGGAGAGACGATGCTAACTCAGAGGAGAAACCTGAGCCCAAGAAGGTTAAATAACTTGCCCCAGGTTAGAGAACTAGCGTGTGATGCTACTATAAGTAGAAGTTAATTTATTTCCAGTTGTGTGGGGCTTTTAAGGTACTATTTCCTCAACATAAGATTCAAAAGGTGAACTCTCTTTAAATTTTTTTTATTGAATTGATTGGGGTAATACTGGTTAATAAAATTATACAGGTGTCAGGTACACAGTTCTATAGCATATCATCTGTATACAAGGTGAACTCTCATGACAATGCTTCAAAAAACATTCTTTCGGAAAATCATTCTGTGGTTTTCCTTTTCTCCACATGACATTCATTCAGAATCCCACACTTCAGGAGAACCCAGTCCTAAAGCCTAGATGAAGATAAAATTCCTCACATGTCTAGTTAGGATAAGCCACCAAAAACTGAATGCATGCTCTACCTTCCAGTTAGAAGCATTCAGAACTGACCCTGTTGTTTCTGCTTCTCTATGACTCTTCTTTCCTGTCCCTGCCTCCGTTTTCTCTTCTTCCTCAGGGTAATTCCACCTTCAGAGTTCTCTCCATCCTCTCATCTTGTTCCATAAAAGCACATTTACTTTAACCAATATTCTGTCCTTGGGAGTAAACACTGACCAAGTGACTCAGCATTCCCGACAGTTTCTCTGGCCCGACACAGACACCAACACAGTGGGCGTGCAACCCATGGCTGCTATAGAAATGAAAGCTGGCCTGGCTGTGTGCATCTTCTCCAGTTTCCCTGCCCTTTTCGGTTGTGTCCATCACCCATCACGTGGTTACCTCAGTGAACTAGAGCACCAGATTCACCACTTTCACCCCGAGGCAAACGCTTCCCAGGGGAAGGTTTCTGTACTCACACTTCTAGACCTGTCCTGACCAATCCAGCACTGGAAAAGTGGCCACTGAGACTAAGGAGTTAAACTTTTATTTAATTTCAATTAACTTAAATTTAAATGGCTCGTGCTTACCTTATTGATTAGTACTGATCTGTATCATTTCACCCAAAATTTGGTTATATTATCCAAACAGAATGCACAGGACAGAAAAGACTGGGCTTGTAATTTTCAGGCTTGGGTATTATATATTGTCACTTACTTACAATGTGCACGTTAACCTGGAAAGGAGTTTGGTTTCTGGAACTGAAAAGGAACACAGGTTGGAGCTGGCTCTAGATTACGAGCTCATTCTCAAGGTAACTCTGACCTTAGCTTTTCTCCCTGAAATGGTTTTCTCAAGGTCATAGTGAGGGCATTTGTTTATGACTATTATCTTTATGACTAAGGAGTAATTTACATACTATTTTGAAAACTAAAGTGTTTAATTCAGAAATTCTGGAATAAGATTACTATTATTAATTCATGTATCAGTTTTTTTGGTAATAATGTTTTCTTAGATGTCAGGAAAAAGCCCAAATACCCACTGTACAGTTTACTGTATACAGTGATTCTTATCCTAACATAGTAGCTCTAAATAGTCACTGAGTTTATTTACTAAAACATAAAGATAAGAGAGTTAATTGATATGAAGAGGCTTTAAGATTCTAATTAACCTCCAGGCTAGTCATTAACTCTATGACCTTTAGAAATAATTGACAGGGATTTCCTTTTTTGCCTTATTCAGAACTTCTATCCAGTGGCTAAATTTCAGGGTAACAAAGAAGACACTAAACACCATTCAAACGTGACTGGATAATATACAAATAGCTATCAGTAAAATGAGATATATTTCCAATAATATAATCTATCCATCCAATCTGTTGTATACATATTGCAGCATTTGCCTAATTACTGTACTTTGAACAATGGAGTCTGAAGTCTTTTCCCAGAATGTCTGATGAAATACTTTGACCATGGGGATAATGAGGAAAGTATACGAAACTCGGCACACTTGGCATACCCTCCCCCCCACCAACTATGTAACACTTGCCCTCAGAGTCTGGTCTCAGAATCTTCCTCAACAGGCACGCCATCAGCCACTACCAACTGACGGGCCTTCACAAGGGCAGGGACCAGGACATGCAGTGCTCATGACAAAGTGACTCACCTGGGGGAGTAATGACAGACTTTTTCTAGTGTACTTCCAAAAAACCTAACACTCTTCCTTTCAAGAATTAGTTTCATCAAATACCAGTTGTTGTTGTTTTTTTCGTCTAATTTATGGTATGATTCTAACCTTCAGTAAAGCAACAAAAAATTGTTGAAAAATGTACTTTCAAACTTCATGCTGGAGAAAACATGTTTGGAAAGGGAAGCCTAGATCCTTGCTACTCAAGTTTGGTTCACAGACTAGCAGCTTCAGCAGCATCTGGGAGCTTGTTGGAAATGCAGACTCTTGGGCTTGGCTCCGATCCACTGAATCAGAATCAGCTTGTCAGCCAGAGCCTCTGGGGATTCAGACAAGGACAAGGACAGAGGCATTTCATTTGAGACCTACTCACCACTCTTGTCAGATCCTGGCCAAAGGACCAACAAGTTGCTTCTCTCTTTTGCAGGAATCAATCAGTGCATGTTCAAAAGTCTTTTACTTTCCACCATCACTAAACACAATACTTCCATGTAGTCTCCTGTACCTATTTGTTCTTTTTCTTATACAGCAACAACCTTTATTCATCTCTGGTTCACTTGAAATAGTCTCACTTTCATTAATATTAAAACACATCTGACTTCAACAAAGAAAATCTGGTAAATTTTAATCATGATCATTAGTGAGATAGTTGTTAGATTAGATATATGTATGTATAAATATATATGCATGTGTAAGTACACATATACACCCATGTATATATGTATATGTGTGTGTTATATAAAATATTTATTGAAGATCTATAATGTTCCATACATTGAGCTAGCAGTTGTAATTAAAGAGATAAGTAAAACATCATCATGTCTTTCAGGGAAGATTTATAATAATGTTTTAAAAATACAGTGAGGTCATTAAAATAATAAACATCCTTCAATTAAAAGACTCATCATTTTTCATTCTGAGTCTAGGCAGAACTTTGGAATATTCCTAAAACTTCACTTTGTAATATTTCACATAGATTTATTCAGTAATTTGAGGAAGTAAGGATGTTCTAATCTTTGTTATCTTATTTGATGCCTTTTAAAGCCAAACAATATTACTTTTACTTGGGGCTGTCGATGGCTAGAATGCAACCTTTGGCTCATTCATGAAATCTGGAAATATTATTAAAAATTGCTGATTATAATCCAGGGTAAATAGTTTTCCCCTTTCACTTTCAGATATTCGAGGTTGGTGGGGAGTGAAACATAAGGACTTTGGTTTGGTCCAGTTAAGAAAGTTGGTGTAAAATAATAATGATAATGAAGTGGTGATGATTAATTATTATAAGGAAGTTACATTACTGACAAAAGGCTGTATTTTATAGCCTATTGTCTTTTCTGCTTCTACTATTATTAAATAATTTTCTGATGACACTGTGTTGATACTAATGCCTATAAGCCATTAGAGCTGTGTAATAATAGAGAGAAGAAAAAATTCGTTTTATCGCCTTGTGCATACAACTTAAGTAATCTAACATGCACTTTATTTGTTTAACAATGATTTTTTAAAATAAATGAGAAGTGAAGCAGCTTTCCTTGTTTACAAAATGTGCAAATTAAGCAAGAGCATTATTTTAAAAAAAAGAAATGGATCTTCAAATTTGATATATAAAAAAACCATTGTGGTAGTTATGAGAAATATAAGTGCATTTTTAGAGCAATTTCTTCTTTTAGCCTTATGGAAACAAATATAAACATGATTTATAGTTATTAGAAAAAGCCTTTTAAAGATATGCAAACAAAAATGAACATTATAATTTAGAAAAATATGCAAAACCTTTTTTTTAATAAAATCATTTTCCCTTGTTTTACTAGGAAGCCTCAATATTGAGGCTTTAAATCTTTATGGAATATACTAATTCTTTTTCCATTTTTCAATATTAGTGATTAAAAACAATTATATACTTTCTTTAACAGAGGACTAGGCAGAGTTACTGAACTACTCACAATAAGAACAATTTTAATTATAGTAAAGTAAGAAGGACTTCAAATGTTCCTCAATAATATTATTTTTCTAAGTTCCTTTATAAAGAAAAAACTGCTTTTTTGAAAAAAAATTTACTTACTAATTATAAAGTTAAGTTCCCATCAATGTCACTTCAAGTGACTTTAAAATAGTAACAAGACCTACCCTCTTTCCATTCCCAGGCCTCCCATTTAAGAGAAACCCAGCACACATTACTTAGCTTATGTGTTTAGCGCTCCCTGCCCGCCTGGAGAACTTGTAAGGGTTTTCTGACCAGGTAGTAAGTTCACTGATTGACTCTCTGGTTACTGCTTTAGGGGTAAAATGTGCTTCTAGTTTTACTGTGACTGTTTAGTTCCAAATTGGTGTCTCTCAAAGTGAACATGTATGCTCTGAATTCTACGCAGTTCTTCACTTCTGAAATGTACTCTTCAAATTTTAAGTTGAAGTATGAATCTTGGTGTTATTCTGAGAACACAATTCCTTGAAGTGCCTCCCTTTTCACATTTTCAATCTAGACCAGTGCTGTCCCATCCAACTTTCTGCGATAAGCAATGCATTCTACATCTTCCCTGTCCCACTCGGTAGTCACCGACCACACATGATTATTAAGCACGTAAAATGTGGCTGGTGCAACTGGGAAACTGAATTAGATCTTTTATGTAATCTTAATTCATTTAAATGTGAAGAGTCACATGTGGTTAGTGGCTACTATATTTGCTAGCACAGATCTAGATTATTTTAGTTTCTTGATAGTGCTTTAAGAAAACATCAAATTTTAATGAACTATTTCATTGGAACTATAAAACATTTTTCATACTTTAAATGAGTAACATTATGCTAGATCCTGTTATCTGTCTCCCCATTTATTTAGTCTCCAAATATATTCTGAGGACTTAACACTTTCTTATTTCTCTTTCCCTCCCTTCCTCCCTCCCTCCCTTCTTGCCTCCCTCCCTTCTTTTCTTCTCTCTCTCTCTCTCTCTTTCTTTTGTTTTTGTTTTTGGGAGAGGGATAGAGGGGGAGAGCTAATGAGAGAGAAAAGCATCAACTTTCTGCTCGACATTAGTTGCACACACACTGATTGCTTCTCATATGTGCCTGGACAGAGACTGAAATGGCGACCTCGGTCTGAGCCTGAGACTTGATGGCCTCACACTTTCCAGACCTTACATTGAGCACTGGAGACGGGATGGTAAATACAATATACATAGTTCCTGTCTTCAAGCAGTTTAAAGTCTAATGTAAAGCAGGCAATTGGACTAACAGCTTCCAATTGTGCTCTAACAGGGAAAGTAGAATAGATTACGGCTGTAGTACAGGAAAAGGATCTAACACAGGTCAGAGGGCAGTTCTAGGATGGCTATCTGGAAGTATAGATTGGGGACCTGAATTGGACAGAAAAGAGAGAAAAACCAAGAAAGGCCTAGTGAGGAATGTTAAAGAAAAAATAAGTGGGGTTTAGAGAAGCAGAGGGATATAAACATGTTTAGGTGGCTTAAGTATATGATGGGAGTTGTGGGAGGAGCTGACTGGAGAGAAACAGCCAAAGGTGAGCCTGGAGAGGGAGAGGAACCCAGGGGCCAGATCCTGCATGGCCTGGTGAGCAATCAGGACAGGCGTCCTTGAGGGGCTGTGTTTAGGTTTCTATCTAAGGCATTGCACGGCACACAGTGCGTGGTAAGAACGCAATCTTACTTCAGTGAACGAAAGCAGGAAAGAATGAAAAGTCCACAAACGATCAAACACATAAACAAACGTGCTTTTTCTTTAAGAAAAGTATCTGTGTGTAATACCTATCCATAAAGCATGCAGAAAAATAATTTTATTTATCTGTATTTTTATAAGTATAAAATTGAAACCTATTTGGATATAAAGAAAGCTCAAATTAAAGAGGTAAACTTTCACATTTTACATCCTATTCCCCAATTTTATAATAGAGTTTGTAAAGAAGTCCTATGCCACTATTTGCTGCATTTGCTTCTCAACAAAAATTGCACTAATCAATTTTCATCAAACTAGTAGTAAGTTTACTGACAGCCTCCAGTAGCACTGTGAAACAATAAAGTTTATAAGCTCTTTTAAGGCCTTTCCAGTCTCAATTTAGGCTTTAATTATTACGGTGTAAAATAACATCTTTCTGGAACAGCTGTTCTTAGGAGTCTTTAAATTAAAATAAGATTCAGGTGACAGAAGATAAAATTCCATATAAATATCATCTTTTAATCTCTCCTCCTCAACCCACACTCTTCTGGACTATTCTTAAATTTAAAACAAAACCAAACAAAAAATGCCAGTAATCCTCTACTGAGGCAGTTGTGAATCAAAGGTTTCTCCTACAAGAGTTCCATCTACCTTTTCTATTTTGGGGGGAGCAGCAGAGAACCTGTGACTTACTCCCCTTCTACACTTAAGTCCCTGGACTACGAGCCCAGCCTGGATGAGCAGCTCAGGAGAATTACTGAGTCACAGAGGGCTGAGAGAGTGCAGCCGACACTCCCACATGGTTCGGTGGTTAGAAAATATGTGCTGGATATAGAGGTAACCTGTCTGGGACTTCCGGGACTCCAAGGATCACCTGGAATGATCTGGTGATCACTGGCTTGTTTGAATAAAAGTTTTGGTAAATTGTTTAGCTTATGTCTTCCTTTCAGTAGCTGGTACTACATTAATGAAGTTACAGCTCATTTGCCTTCTACTTGTTCCTCAAGCTGATTTTTTAAAAATTAATTTTAATGGGGTAACATTAATGTATCAGGGTACATACGTTCAAAGAAAAGATCTCCAGGTGATTTTTATATATCTTTTACATCCTTAACAAGAATGCCTGTCTCTTGCTGGTGCTTGCTAACTCGCTGTGAGGGAATGCCCTGGAAGCATGTCCTGTGGGACCTGCATTTTTCAGGTCATCCTGAAGTGCTCAACACCACAGTCTTCCAGGAACAGAGCCCAACACCAACGGTGAGGGTGGGAAGGCAGGTGAGGGAACCAGGAGTGGAGCTAGATAGTTAAAAGACATGAAGGCGGCAGTTCTTTCATACTATCAAAATCCCTGCTGAATTTTAACAGCCTCATAAACTAGCACTTGGGGTAAATATCCAGTTTACTTCTCACGAAGTTAAATAAAATGGACGTTCTTCAAAGGAAATGCTTTTAATACAATAACTGTTTTTTTAAACCAACGGATTTAAAATTTTACACATTTACTAAATATGGCATATTTATATATTGTATTTAAACAGATATTCAAGCTGCATTATAATACAATAATAAAAAATACCTTTCTAGTCTAAGTATTTATAAGCCTTTGTGCCATAGGAATAGCAGTGCTAATTATCAAGCAAAGACATGATAATTATGCAGAGCTTTTCTGCTATAAGAGGGAGTCTTTTTCAACACCCACACACTGTACAATTTCCTATGACCCTGTAACACTACTCCGGTATGGCCCAGAAATTTATATTTCAGACTAAATGTCTAGAATCATATTATTTCTCTCTCCCCGCCAATTCTATTTTTTTTTTTTTTTTTTTGTGAGTAAACTTTTTAGAGGGGTAAGGGAGAGGGGTAATGATCCAAATGGGAAATATAAAACTAATGACCCTTCATGAAACATATTATGCTCCTCATTAAACTCACTCAGTTAAATGTATTCCATTAAATTAAAATAAATAGGATTTACAATTTTACCCAGGAGTAGTAAACTACCTTAACTTTCAACTCCATGTTAGCTTCATTCTAAAAACAGATTCCTCAGGCCCCTGATGTATCACAGGTCCTTTAGCCTCCTACACAATGTATGTCTTAGTGCTTCGGAGGGTTACAAATTTAGTGTATATAAGAATTATTTAAAAACTTGTCACAAATGCAGGTTCCCACTCAGATCCCCTCTTCTTCACCAAGAATTTCAAGCATACTGGTTTCAATGAGCTGCCCTTTGAAAAAGACCCTGCATGAAAATGGTGTACATTTTATCAAGCTTGGGACATCCCACCATACTTCTTTCTCCATCACCTCTGTTACTGGTACAGTGTAGACAAGGCAAGTAGGTGAAGAACATGTGATTCATGTATTTGAGCATGACAGACTCACACGTGTTAGATTTACTTGTTATTTTCATCCAAAGAATCAAGCCATAGAATCTTTAGATTTAGCCTAGGAATCCCTCATGTCTTTTTTCTTTTTTCTTTTTTTTAGATTTTACTTATTCATTTTAGAGAAAGGTAGGGGAGAGGGGAGCAGGAAGCATCAACTCCCATATGTGCCTTGACCAGGCAAGCCCAGGGTTTTGAACCAGTGACCTCAGCATTTCCAGGTCGACGCTTGATCCACTGCGCCACCACAGGTCAGGCACTCCCCTCATGTCTTCTTAGAGATTCAGAGCTTTAATATATTAACTGCAAGATAATAGAGCTGTTTCATTACTCTCTTTTTAAAAGTGTCGCTTTTTATGTTGTGAAGGACTTTCAAATTCAATGCCTTCACTTTTTAGATATGAAAACTTCAGCCAGAGAAGTAGCTAACTTGTCCAGAGTAAGGCTGTTCAAGACAAAGGTTCAAATGCAAGCTCTCTAACTTTCAAACCAGTGCTCCTCTCATGGCCTGTAAAGAAGTCTGGTTCAGATAACCATCTGTCCAAGGATATGAAAGTCTTTCAAGTTTGTGAAGTTTTAAGTTGCTTTTAAGTCACATAGGATATTGTTGAGTAAGCCCCTCAGCAGATGAATTTTGTAGATTTTAAACACCTTTAAGAAAGTACATTTAAAAAATCAACAAGTTTTTGACTAGTTTAATACGGCTCTACTGCATTTCACATCATGTTAAGGACTGGAACAGTTCAAGTCTAATATCAAATTCCAAATCAAATTCTTTGGTTATCATGAAATGTTTGTTGTAATGATTTTGGTAATGAGATGAAATTTTGAATATAGAGTTTTTTTTTGGGGGGGGGGGGACTTATGTTAAATGTGTATGAGCATGCATAGACAGAAAGCCAGACAGGCGTGTGCATGCACGCGCACACTCGCACACATATACCCAGGCACCTAACAACTGACTAGTACTATTCATACCATGCTTTTTATTATTTTTTCATATTTATATGAACACAGGAATAAAATACTATCAGAAAAACACAGTAGGTAAGTTTTATAAATGATCTTAAATTTCAAGGTTGAGGCAAGCACACAATTAAAATAATGAGTCAATAAAAATAATGATAATGCAAATCTGAAAGTATTTTAAACACATACCACATTAGGTCTAGTTATCATTCACTTTTGTTTCTCTGAAATTATCTGCTTGGTTTTATTAGGTAAATATTTTTAAAAACTGATTAGCACAGTAATTTTACAAAACTTCCTAGTAAAAGCAAAGAAATAACTAGTTTTAGACAATTATAACAAATAAAATGAAGATGAGAAGGTAAATGTGAGAGGCAGATTAATTTGATCAGAATTAGTACTGGATATTTTTCATAACATAGAACCAGTTTAAACAATGGCAAGAATTAAACTTACACTGGCAAATTGACTCTGATTATATTTTTGAAATATTTATTAATTTCCTCTTAATTCTCAGAAAGCACTTGCAATCTAGGAAGCCATGAGTAGAGAGGTGAGAAAAATAGATGAGGACAGTCCTCAGTATACCTGTTCCTCTTTGGTTTATTGCTTATTTCTTATGAAAGGTACTGTAAGGCAGTGACATTAAAATAGGGTACATACAAAAGCACTTATAAATTGTGTGGCAATGTTTACTTATGTTAAATATAAAACATTTTTGAATTTAAAAATGTCTTTTATATTTAACACAATAAATGTTTAAATCTGACTTTGATAAAACACTGAGCTATCATTTGGAAACTCATTTTAATTAAATTTTGGATTACATGAATATTAACAGCTTTCCTCACTATATTAAATTATATAATTTCAAGGAAAAATATTTCTAGTAGAAAATGATCTTTACTCCTTCAGCAAGAATGCATTAGGAAGAAGATATAGAAGAAAAAACTGAAGTGTAAAGTTGAGTAAACTCATTTAAAAATATTTTTTCATTGGAAACTAGTCTATACTTTAAAAAAAAATGGTGAGAAGTCATCCAAAATATGGGTGAGCCATCCCTTGGCCACAGCTCCCAGTCTGGTGTCCTGACATAATAGTGGACAAGGATGACTCATGGAAGATGAGGTCAATAATTTGATACTGGTGCCTGTTATCTAGCAAGGACCAGATCTATGTTGCCTCTATCCCCCTGTTCTTCTAACTTGAATTCTGAGGGGGAAAGAAAGGGTGGAGTATTAGTGGGGGTGATAACCCTGAGTATACCTGTGGGAATGCGAACATCTTTAGAAGAGGAAGATTGTACTTAAGCGCCTGCGTGGGGAAAGGGGCGGTCCCCACAACTCGTGGCTCTGCCCAAGTTTAGGGCTCACCAACTACGCATGCGCTCTCACCTCTACGATGTCTGAGTTTGTCCGGCTCTCGTGTGGCTCGTTATACTCCGTGTACTTGAGCAACACCTTGTCCATGTCGGTGCTGGCGTACTGGAACAGCTTGTTGGTGCTGTTGAAGATAATCAGAGCGATCTCACAGTCACACAGCACGCTCAGCTCATATGCCTTCTTCATCAACCCAAATTTCCTCTTCGTAAATGTCACCTGGAAAAAAGAAAGCAGGCAGGTTTTTTAAAGAAAAAAAAAAATCATGTTTTTTTTTTTTTTTTTTAAAACAGTAGTTATTTTTCTTTGTAAAACAAAGTGTGCCATTGTCAGAGCCCTTGGGCACTAACACATTTGGGAAGGAAGCAAATAAATCTAAAATTAATTTCTGTTCAGAATTTGAAAATGTGTGATTTCTAGCTTGTTGCTGAATGTGAAACTGGAAATGGCAGATTTAATGTAGGAAATTTAATGAAGGTGACCAGAGTGCTGTTCATGTTTCTTTGAACAATGTAACATTAAAAAAATAATAATTTTAGCATGGTTAACATCTTTCCCTTATAATTAGGTTTGGGACTTATTTTTTAACCACTGGAAAACTGGACATGATATTATGAACATAGCAATTTATATCTGTTTTTGAAAATTCTTAAACTTGTTTAGTTTCATGCCATTTAATTGAAAACACTTGAAGGGATATGGCTATGCTTTCACACAGTGTTGTTCTGTTTTCTAGAAATCCTGCAGGGAATTGGGAAGTACTGTAGCCATAATACCGTTAGGTTTTTGGTTTCATTCCTCTGTGTATCTTTCTTCTTCTCCTAGGCCAGAAACTGTACTGTTATCTTTGCCTTTTCCTCCTTTTAATCTATTACCATGTCCCAGAATTCCTTCCCTCAAAATGTTTCTCAGGTTCACACTTACTTGTCTATTTCCCAGGCCACTCTATCATTCATGTCCTTATCAGCTTCCTGTCCTAGATGATCTCCCTGTCTGGAATCATTCCGTCCTCAATTCATCCCAATCTTCAAAACCTCTTCACACTGCCTTCCTCCTAATGGGTCCTCTACAACAGCTCCCTTTCTCTGGCTTTGAGTATCTCCTACCTGCCACTGTGTTTCATGATTCCCAATTTCAGTCCTCTGCTGACTAAACTCCAGTCTGCCTATCAAACACCATGAACATTCTTAATTATAAGCCCTTACATTACCCAGTGTTTCCCAGCAGGTCTTCTGCAGAATATCATTTCTATAAAATACTCCTTAACAGAAAAGGTTCACTGGCCCAGTACATTTGGGAAATGAGGCACATTGGTCTATGAAAGGCCAAGAAACCTTTTAAACTTTGTTCAACCTGTTTCTCGAGTCTACAGCTGACAGAGGTTTGTTTCTTTGCTTATTGATTTATTTGAAGGAGCACTTACTACCATTCTTCACAACTAAGTTTTTGAAGCATAGACTCTGGGAAATGCTGAGTAACTTGATTTAGATATTATTTTCGAAGGGAACTAGTATTTACATGTTTGTCCTCACATTCATATTCAACCCATCTGGCAGAGGCCAGCTCAGTTTTATCTACTACCTGTTTGTGTGTAATTCCTATATCTAGATTCCTACTCCTTCTCTGTCTCTTTGTCTCCAGACACCCAATGGATGCCCTGCAGTCCTAAGTGTATCAGAACATCCTAAGAATCTCAAACTCCACAAAGCTCAACCTCATTATCTTCACCCTCGAATTTGCTTTCCCTTCTGGGTTCCCATCTCAACATACACTCAATCACCCAAACTAGAGTCCTTAGTGTGAACTCTGAATCTCCGCACCCCTTTCCCACACACCTAAAAAATGTGTTGATAGGAACTGTGGACTACCAGACAGAAAGCCTGCCTACTGGCCTCCTCATTCCCCTAGAGTTTTATTCATACTTACTGGTTTACCCATCACCTTTTATTTTTCCTAAATAGTAATTGTATTTTATGATTTATATACTTTTATGGGATCACTTGTTAATGTCTGTCTCTTCCACTATAGGGCATGGTCCACAAAGGCATGTACTATATTTGTTTTGCTCATTGCTGTACCCCCAGAACAGCTGAAATGAATGGACACACAGTGAAGATTTCTAATACAAAAATTATATAAGAAACACTATTAAGTATATATTTAGAAATATCAAATTGAAGTATGCTACATAAAATCATGTAATAACATTTCCTATGAATTTTTAAGCAATTAATAAGTAGAACTTTAAAAGTATAAATCTATACTTAATAATGATTATATTGTTCTATCATATTTATATTGAAGGCAGCATCATCAAAAGGAAAGAACATGGGACCCTGGATTTGAAGGCTGAACCTGCTATTTAATAGTCATAAGAAATTCACTTAACTTCCTTGAATTTGATTTTTCATCTGTAGAATGAAAAGAACACCTACTCTTAATGTTGCTGTGAGGATTATATAAAACAATATATTATAGTATCAAGCATTGTCCTTAAAGTGGAGGCTCAATCAATTTCAGTTCCCATTTCTTTCTGAGATGATTTACAGGAAAAGGAAAACTTACAAAATATATTTCTCTTGGTGGCTTGACACATCTACTGATTACGGCTATTTGAAAATCTCACTGTTCCTGCTAGAAAGATAAAGCTGAATCATGGAATCCCTACTGATCATTCTTTAGGAAACAGCATTTAGGAATTTACCCCCCCAAATAGCTAGTCAATATCTACTTACATATGTTATTTAGATTTCAACTTGGATAATTTTTTTTGTGTAATTGTCTATGTCACATCTTCTATTTCATGGTTTTTGATTATCTTACTAAAATGCTTCTAAAAATATAGCTATTATTATGTTTTCATATTTAATTATATTAGTTTAAAAAATATTTTACTTTGGTTCATTCGGATGAGTCATAATCACTACTAAAGATAAGCTAAATAAAGACTATTTTTTTGGAATGAATAAAGAAGCGTAATCATTAATCATATAGTTATACAAAATGTCTTTTAATATTCCTTTTAGATGCAATTTAGTTATGCAAATATACCTGCACATTGGTATTTTGTTTAGTGAAATAGGCTACAGAGTAGTTTTAATATGGAAGGCACTGACCCAAAATACTTTCATATATAAAACCACTTTTAATCAGACTTTCATGACCACAAACTGTAGGTGGAATGTCTCAATACAGTATGGTTTCTGTTGTACTAAAACCTCAGAATTTAGCACGTTACAGCACTCACCATCAAAGTACATTTCAGCACAGAAATATCATTAAGGCCACCATTTGTGTTTACTTTTAGGTACTCAACTTCTGTGTAACAAAATAGGTTTCTAGATAATGCACACTTATTTAGTAATACCTGTCAAAAAAGTCAGGGCGTGCAGCTGTTCATTAAAACTGCGAACTGAAATGACAATACTAAAGCATTTAAGAAAATATCTTCAAAATCTACTCTCTAATTGTCCTAAATTTAATTCTGTACTATGTTCATATTCTTTATAGCATACTCAAAATGTATTTTATAATGCTTTTTCTCATTGTTCATAGTTAGATTAAATTGTTTTTTAAGCATTAAGCTTTCTAAAGAGACCTGGAATGTTACTCTTCATTTAAAACATGCCATTCAATGACAGATTGCAATTCAAAGCTTTTATACTTAAATATGATAATGTATTGTAATCATTACATTTTTCATAATGTGACAATAGTTTGTAATGGGGATCAGTCCATTTCTATTTCAGTAACGTTTTTGAACCTTGGGTGAAATGGAAAACTGGCTATACAGTAGTTAGGTAAAGAGATGCTCTTTTCCGGTGTTGACGTCAATCACGGTGTACTGAGAGGAGACTAAAGTCATTATTTACGTTAGCACTAGAACTTGAGATTCAGTTTTCCGAATTAAAGACTTCATATGTAATACACGCACGGAAAGCAAAATGATTCCGTACAAACGCTGACCATTCTGTTTCTTCTTTATCACTTGAAACAGCCCCCAATGTAATGATGATGTTGTAGTAAGGTATTTTAGTATGAAGTTTTACAGTAAAACCTGTTTAAAAGGAATGTTGACAATTACTCTAGAACTTACTAAGTATGAATCAGGAATTGAAATTTAAATTTGAAACTGAGAAAAGGCACATCAATTAAATAAAACTTTGTATAATTGTCATAAAGAAATTAGGAAAATCTATTTACATAAAGAGTAAACAATTTCAGCAATTCTTTTATTTTTAATTTTTTTATTTTAAGTGAGAGGAGGGGAGATAGTGAGACAACCGCATGTGCCCCAACAGGGATCTACCATCACCCCTATGTGGAGCCAATGTTCAAATTAACTGAATTATTTTTAGCACCTGAGGCCGACACTCAAACCAACTGAGCCACGGCTGTGAGAAGGGAAGAAAGAAGAGAGGGGGGAGGCAGAGCGCGAGAGAAGCAGATGGTCACTTGTCCTGTGTACCCTGACCAAGAATTGAACCCAGTGTGTCCATAGCTGGTCCAACGCTCTATCCACTGAGCACAATGGCCAGGGCCAATTCCAACAATTCTTACTGATCAGTTTCCACAGGCCAAACCTTATGCTAAGCAATATTTACTGAACCCTCTCTCTACATCAGACATTTGTGCTATGTGCTGTGGGGCTTCTACTTTATATGTATCTCCCTATTCATGTCCTTTGTCAGGGCTGGAGAAAGAAATCATTTAATCCTTTAATGTTTAAAAGGAATTTTCTTTTTTTAAAACAAATTGCATTATTTGGCTAATCGTGTTATATTTTCAGTCACATGTAAATGATCAGAAATTGTATTTCTATCTAGAGTTCGGTAATTTCAGTTTGATTTCTGACCAACTTTTTCTTTAGACTGAGCAAGAAAAAGAACAGTCGATGTTAACCCAATCAAGATGAACATGACACGAAACCTATCGTACTGGTTATTTCTTATCTCTTAGTGAACACTGTGCTATTATGTCCCTCTCTCTTCCCAACTGGCCACTGACAGGCTCCCATCATGCTGCAGGGCTTAGTTTAAATGCCAGCTTCTTTTATATACTTTCATTGTCACATTAAGATAAAACTCATCCCTCCTCATTGTTATCCTAGATCTTTTACAAACCTTTATTATGAGACTTACTCCAAATATTACAGACTTGGTTCTTTATGAGTCTGTTTTCCGGCAAATTTTTGAGTTTCCCGAAGACCTCACCTCCAGCCTCACACAGACTCTAACCAGTGGACAATCAATGAACATGTGCTGAAGGTATGGATTATAGGATGGAAATATATTCTATTTTATAGTCTGAATAGCTCAATATAATTTTCTGTAAAAGTAGATTTTTAAACAATCTCTAAAAAATTAAAAGAGTTTGGATTAAAAGTTTAACAGATTAGAGACAAGAATTTTGAGAGAAAGGAATTAAAACACCTTGGAATCCGTAATAGAGAAAGCAAAGAATGTGTATATGGGTGTTCTAGATTTCAAGAAAGAAAAAGTATTTCAAAAAAATCAGAGAAAAGCCCTCATTCCTTGCCCATGATTCATCACTAAGGATTCAAAAGTGTAAAGATGAAATTTTAACTATTGTCACAGTATACAGAAATAAAAGGGGGAGCATCTAAGAGTTCAATGTCTGCATTTGTCAAGCAAAAATTTACTGAACTTTCTCATGAGTTCAGATTTTCAAAGTACATGTATTTGGTAAAGTATTTGATTAAATCCTCATCACAAATATTATAGATTTGAGACTGGCTGGTACTAATTTAGAGAATTTAAATATAAATTAACTAGTCAGTGTTAAGTTTAAGGGATTGTCTCTAGAACGAGGCAACATTTTTATCACTGGTTAAGATGAAGATGTACATGGAATGCTATCAGATCTGCACAGCACATAAATCTGGCATCTAACATAAATCGGCGAGCTTCTATCCATAGCTCCCTCTACAGCCTAAAAAGCTGGGTCAGGAACAAGATGAAAACAGAGATAACTTTAGTCTCCATTAGCATTAGAAAAAATTACAAAGGTTTAGGTTGAAGGAAAATTAACATGATAACTGCTTTTGGGAAAAGGGTCTAAAGTTATAGTGTTCCAATGAGGGAATTAATTATCCTAATTATTTTTTTTTGTTAATCAGCACTAACTAATCTTCGGTACTCTACTCAGTTCTGAGACTTACACTTTAAGAAAACACAAAATTAGAGAGGCTTTATGATGGCAAACAGGTTGATGTAGGATCTGAAAACAATTTTGCATGGGAAATCATTAAGGTTATCTAGAATGTTTAACCCAGAATATAGAGTTAAAAGTGAAATGCTAAACAATTTCCAAATCTGAAGACCTGTGGCTATGTGAAGGGGCAGATGGATTATTCTGTTTTGTTTTATGGAGCAGAATTAGAAAATATTATTGAAAATCATAAAGGGGTTCAAATAGGAGAAAACCTAGTGAACAGAACTGTGTATGGGTTCTGTTTACCTCATGGGACCAAGTCTCATGAGGTAAGAAGTAGTTCATTCTTGAACATGTTAAGTAAAGCTGAATATCAAGGAAGGTGTTCCTGAACTAAGCAGGAAACTGGACTAGATATCTTGAAAATACTTATTCCAGATTTCATATATTCAGAGTCTGTGCCTAAGTAGAATAGACTTGGGTCAAGCAGAAGATAAAAGTGATGGTAATATGGTTCAAAACAAGAACTCATTTCTGCACATTCACTCCATAAAATGTCTTGTTTTGGTTACTCAGCTTCATCAAAATATTATCATAATCATCTCCAATTTCCACATTCCAAGAAATAAACAGGGTCACTTTCTTTTTGTACTTAGAAGAGTTACAAAACACTGTAAAAAATTTGAGTAGACAATGTTAAGTTATGCAAATGTGCTGAAAATGCACAGAAAAACTGTCCAAACTGATAAAATAGGAAACTTAAAGAAGCAGTATTTATGTCATTATGGAGACAGTTGGGTATAGAAGCAAAAACATGAGAATTGGAAATCAAATCTGTGCTCTTGGGTATTAACTGATCTGAATTCCTTTTCTTCACCAGTAAATAGGAGGTAATAATAGGCATCTTATAGAGTTGTTATGAGACTTAAACTAAGGGACATAATATAAGTTTAAGTGACCTGTTGATAGTGAAACACTGTACAAGGTAGGTAGTATTCTCCGATTCGTCAGACTCAATCGCTTCTTGTTACATACTGTTCTCCTAGGACAGGGGTCCCCAAACTACGTGTGTGGCCCCCTGAGGCCATTTATCCGGCCCCCGCCACACTTCCGGAAGGGGCACCTCTTTCATTGGTGGTCAGTGAGAGGAGTATAGTTCCCATTGAAATATTGGTCAGTTTGTTGATTGAAATTTACTTGTTCTTTTATTTTAAATATTGTATTTGTTCCCGTTTTTTTACTTTAAAATAAGATATGTGCAGTGTGCATAGGGATTTGTTCATAGTTTTTTTTTTTTATAGTCCGGCCCTCCAACAGTCTGAGGGACAGTGAACTGGCCCCCTGTGTAAAAAGTTTGGGGACCCCTGTCCTAGGACCTGCCAATTTGTGTTACATTATGTCTAGATCAGAGTTCTCTCAAGTAGGTCTTGAGCTTTCTTTGAAAGCTCAGAACATCTCCTGTCTGATCTTGTAACCCGAAGTCACAGAACAATACTTGGCTAAATATTAGTTGAATGAATGAAGGCATGGATTGATGGATAGAAAATTATGCATTTTTTGCAATCCAAAATGAATGGCTAAAAATTTCTTTGCATGCTCAAACTATGTTAATAGTAAATTTGCCCCTGAGAGAAGCAAATTTCACATAGTTATTTTTCTTTTTCTTCTCCTCCTCCTCCTCCTTCTTTTTTTTTTTTTGTCTTACTAACATATAGTAAAAACGTACATCTGGTAAAACAGTATAGAAAAAAAACTAGACTGGGTCAAATTTTGTGTGAGTTTGCTGGTGAAATTGGGGCATATCATATTTCTTATAATTGTTTTTAGATAACAGTGTTGACAGCATTTGGTGAGTTTTTTCTAAGAAGTTCAAAGACTTTGTAATAACTTATCTCACTACATTCGACAGTGTCTCTTTGAAGTTATTTGGCATTGCTTATCATCCCCATTTCTCAGATGGTGCTGTAAACAAACATATGAATTGCTTTATTCAAGGTCATAAAACTAGTCACTGGATAAACTAGCAATAGAACCTTCTTCACACACAAAAAAGTCATCATTCTTTCCTTCCTTTAGATAACTGCATTTCAGCATAGCATGGACCTGGTCAACTATTCACTGCTCAGTGGATAGGTCCATTAAGAATTGCCAGCATTCTGCCTGACCAGGCAGTGGCGCAGTGTATAGAGCGTCAGACTGAGACCCTGAGGTCATCAGCTTGAGTGCGGGCTCATCTGGTTTGAGCAAGGCTCACAAGCTTGAGCCCAAGGTTGCTGGCTTGAGCAAGAAGTCACTCAGTTTGCTGTAGCCCCCCAGTCAAGGCACATAGGAGAAATCAATCAATGAACAACTAAGGAACCGCAATGAAGAGTTGATGTTTCTCATCTCTCTCCCTTCCTGTCTGTCTGTCTGTCCCTATCTGTCCCTCTCTCTGCCACAATAAATAAATAAATAAATAAATAAATAAATAAATAAATAAATAAATTGCCAGCATTCTGATGAGTACAAGAGTGTAATACATAACTTATTAATTAACATAAGGGTAGTTTTCCAGGTTAAAGTTAAAAAAAAAATACCAGTAATACTAAAATTGAGAAGTTGGTTTCTAAGTTCTGACAATAAACCAAAGCTCCTTTTGTATGGACCCTGCAGCCAACTCTTCGCTCAGACCTCTAGCCATTCCCACTAATGCCTATGAGAACCACATGCATGCACTAGTGGGCACACACTAGTCCT
This sequence comes from Saccopteryx leptura, assembly GCF_036850995.1. Taxonomy (NCBI): domain Eukaryota; kingdom Metazoa; phylum Chordata; class Mammalia; order Chiroptera; family Emballonuridae; genus Saccopteryx; species Saccopteryx leptura. Next base: position 144,697,428 of record NC_089506.1, read on the forward strand.
ATATTTATGGACGTTTATTTAAATTTCACAAAATAAGAAACATTTTGGTTGGTAGCAGATACAGTTCTGTTTACAGCCGGAATGGAAAAGGTGTGCCTCTGATTTACACACAGGCAATGTAAATAAGAAGTTCTAAAAACAGAGGACGACTCCTGGATCCTTTTCTACCAGGTAAGGAAAGCAGTCTGACTATTGTGTAATGAAAGGACATTTCATACTGAGTCTCCACACTGCGCATGCCTCCTCTGTTCACCCTCCTCATCTCGGCCCCATTCATAAAGTCACCTCCGGAGAACTTTACTGCCATGTTGACTGGATATTTCTGCACCGTACAGGAAAGATTTCTCAATAAATGAAAGCAAAAAAGGCTTTTGGAAACATCAGCTACCCACATCAATGAGAAAAACTGAGTTCTAACTCGAAACAACTTCAGGCGTACTAATTCCTAAGGGAAGCAACGATGATTTTATCTATGGATTCCCAATATATCTCTCCACCAATCAGAATACTTTCAGCCTATTTTTAATTCAATGGCTCAATGAGTCTGCTCAGTGAGTAGAGAGCATTTTACCCATTTCTTTAACTCATAAAGTAATAGCAGTTTATTTGTTTTTGAATCTGTTTGGGACGAAGGTGGCACGAAACTTGCCTTTGGATGGTAAAAGCACAAGGCAGCATGCCGGGTGATGTATTATAGAGTTGAAACCTGCACGTTTTATTAACCACTGTCAGCCCAATAAATTCAATTGAAAATATTTGATTACCAGTTAATCTGCTGGCACAGAAGGCGGCTCCCTGTGGACAAGCTCAGGCATTGGGGGCCCAGAACAGCTGGGTACAGGGCGAAGAAATTATAGGACTGTCTTCAAACAATTATGTACCTTCATTTTTCCTTTTTATGTAGGAGCATGTTATGATAAAAATCTAAGTGTGGATAAATCTAAAGGAGTTTTGTCAAGTAAAAAAAAAACAAATTCGAAAGGATAAGAAAAAAAATTCTGTTTGACTATTAATATATTCAGCTAATTAAAATTTCAAAGTTTTGAGGTTTTAACTTTTTTTGGCTTAAATAGTTATGATTAATATAACCCTCATCCTATGAAAATATTTTAGATCTACTCCTCCTCACCCCCGGTCCTGATAACCTATTTCCTCCAAGATAATGAAACAGAGTGACTAATGAGTGACAAGATGGACAGTTCGTAGACACAGTGCACTCCCTAATCCAGAGCCACTAGGTCTTCCTATGTATTTAAAGGGTTAGGGATGGAGTCAAGAGTCTGCAAGCACATCTCTAATTGAAAAAAAGGGAAATGCCCTTTTATATGCTCTTTTTCTTCCTCTGGCTTGTTCCTGACAGTAAGTAATGGTACAACTGTTTCAAAGTATTCCTCTTCAATTTTATTTTGTTTAATTCAGTCTGTCATTAGAAAGGCTTGTGAGCTCTAGGCTTGATGATCACTCTCGGTGGGAGGAAGTAGTGCCACTGCAGACCTGTGTTCTAGACAAGCGCTCCTTTATACAATGATGCGGCCTGCCTTCGTAAATGAAAGGCTCTTTAAAGAGCAGTGAGGGACTCTTTTAAGCAGACTGCTACCATGTGCTTGTAACCCTCCAGCATAACTTGCGAGGATGAGACAGCAGTGTATTCGGGCTGCAAAGAAGACTATTGTCCTTGTCAGCCTCAAGCAAATTGAGCAGGGTTTTGCTGCAATGAACGGATTTCCAAAGGGGTTTTGGGGCAGTAGTTCTTGAAATTCTGAACAAGATAAAAGGATTAAAATAAGGGGCTTAGAGTATGGAATTCAAAACTCTACCAACCCCTCATCCTAGCTCAATATCCCAAACACCAAAATAAAACTGTAAATCTTAAGCACTGCATACTATTAAAAAAAAATAGGTTAGAGTACAATTAAGTAATTGAATGCATATTAATAAACTTGCGTGTTTATTAACAAACGCATAGTCTGGATTAAAAAATTTGTGATAGCTGATTTCTGATATATTTGTCTAGATGAGGCAAAGGAAGGAGAATAATCTACAATTATTAAACTTACCAGGATTTAAAAGATTTTATTGTGGTCCATTTTTAAGCCTAAGAATGCTTTGGATTTTAAAATGAGAAGACTACAGAGCATAATATATTTTTAAAAATTTTTATGGGCTGTTCAGTTCTGCTTGGTTTGACAAAGGGCTGATTTATATTCTAAAGCCAATCTTTAAATACAGTCATAAAATAAATATCTGTATTTCTCTATACTTCATATACATAAAATATATAATGAGTCTGAGAAGAATCAAATAAACTATTTTCATATTTGGGGGGCAAAAACATGTTTACTAGTTTAACAAAGCCAAAATGTACCTAAGGTAAAGGTCAAAGACTACTTCATTCCCTGCTGAGCAAATGCTCAGGAAGCACATTTGTCTACATTTCCTGTCATAACAGGAAGAGTGTAACTTCTTCCTTTCCACAATGGCTTCAGGTTTACCTCCTAACTCCAATATTTTCTCCCTCAGGGCCTTCCAAATCAATCCTTGCAAGACAGAAGGCAGGAGGTTGTCTCGGTTTTAGTTTTCAAACAGTTACATTTGTTGAAATATTATTTAAATGTTAGTGATTTCTTAAATTGTTCCAACTTAAAATTAAAAGTCAAATTTCCAAACATTTAGAGTGGTTCTCTTATTCTTATAAGTGGTCCAACATATTTCAAAGAAATGCAAATATATATCCATAATATGGAATTTCGTTTAGTTCAATTTAATTATGTGGTTGTTTTTTTTTTAAACCAGTCATTAATCTGGGGTGGGGGGTGCTCCCAATTGTTTTCAATAAGGGTATGTTGGGATGTAAATTTTAAAAATACTTTCACCATAATAAATTTTGAAAGAGCTCATTTTAAATGAATAAATTACAATGTTAAAATAAGTCTAGACTGCAAAGGACATGGCTTTTGAAACAATCAGCAACATGTTCTTTAATCTACAGTTTGGAAGAAACCTTTTGGTTTATGTGGTCTATTTATAATGTTAATATTTTTAGTGTTGGTTTCTCGGTAATACAATGTCACACAGAGTTTGTGCATTTGCAAAGCAAAAGGTGAACTGTAGCAAACAAGGTGTGTGCATGCATTTGCAGAAGTGGAAGGTCCCATTCAATATCAACTTTGTACACAAAATGATTAAGATACAATAAACCCAAACATCAGGACTTTTAAAAATTACAGTTCTAAATGGAAATTTATGATATTCACAAATTAGACTGAAACAGCAAAAAGTCTTGAAGCCCTCAAGTTTAAAGGGAGCTTATTTCTTAAATCCAGTGATAGCATTCTAGATGAACAGCTTCTTTTTCCTTGCAAACATTCTGGCCTCTCTTGGATTTTCTACAAAGTAAAGCTGAGTGAATTTCACCACTGTTGAGATAATACCTTTTCTGCAGTAAAGGAGTAGATCTAGCTGCATAAATATAAAACGTCCCACACCTATGGGATGCAAAAGTGTGTGGTATACTTCATTACGGTTCAACTGTACAGGAGGGAGACAGACCATTTGTGAACGGTTTTCAAATTGCTAAAATTACAATATAAATGAATAGCCTGAAAACATGGCTGTTCAACAGACATCTGAACACTCTGGCTACTGCTTTCTTGTGTATGAAAATTCTTGAAAGTATAGTTTAGCTTTTTTTTTTTCAGTATTTTCAATCACCAGTAATTTCAACAAAAACTTTCTTCTTAGTGATTTTAAGATTAATGAAAGAATGGTTTCACTTATAATGAATGGAGAATTTTTAAGAAGGCATCCACATGATACATCAATATACCCTATAATTCAATTCTGAGATGTATAACTATGTCCTAATATATTACTGTGATACATGCTAATTTCATTCAAATAAAATAAGTTTAATAAAATTTCAATACTATTTATAAATGATGCTGAGGGGAAAAAGACAAAATCTTCATTATGAGGTATTTGCAGGTTTATTTTGGATTAAGAGGTAGAAAAATCAACACTTTGGCAGTGACTGAACTTTCTAGTCACTTGATCTGAAATGAGGTTCCAGATATTCATAACCTAATACGAATAGCTTTACTATAGTATTTAAAGCATAATTTTCTTTCAATATACACTTGCTTGATATGAATACAAGCAACTGACAAGTCTGGAAGTTTTATCTGGGGAGATGACAAAAGAACACTGTGACTAGATTATTCTATTCCTTCAACTCATGGTTCACGATTCATCAGTTATTTTCTTGAAGCAATTTATTTGTATTTCTAAAATGTCCAGTTCCTCACATTTAAAGAGTGAATCTATATTAATTTCAACAAATGTTCTATTAGGTTAGTAGGTTGTAATAGATCTGTAATTAGCCCTTTTATATACTGCTATTATGGATTAGCACCATGAAGGAATAGAATGGTACGGTTAAAATTCCATTGAAATTTTAGCTAATATTCTAAGAAAAACCTAAACTAGTAGCAAACAGGAGGAAGGAGAAAACTTGTTCTTTTTGAAAGAGAGTCATTTGATAAAATCTCAATAGAAAAAGTAAAAAATTTTAACAGCTATGAACTCTGGATTCTTTTAAGTGATAAGGGGATCTGCTGTTCTATCAACAGGAGAATGTTGCTAATTGTCTTTAATTTGTGCTCCAGTTATTGCACTGATAACTACAATATATAAAATTTTGTTAGCTGGCAAAAACTATTAGTGTGTCAGATATGATGGAAAAGAACTTAAGACATTGGATTTTTTCCCTTAAAATTACTACAGTAGAATTTAACTGTGTTATTTGTTAAATATTTTCCCCCTTTAGTTATTTAAATGTCTTTTTATAAGATGTCACACAAATAAATTTGGGTTTACCTCTCCTATGCTTTCAAAATAGGAAAACTAAAAAGTTTAAATACAAATGTATAAGTAAACAGGTTTAAGTTAAGTATGTCTGATTTTTATGTCTTTCTTCCTGGTACAACAGATATCACAGGTTTCTAGGTATATTTTTCAAAACTCATTTAAAAATCTGGTTGTTTCAGAGAACAGTAAAAAACTGATACTGTGTGAAGGAAGAAAAGATGACTGCCTAATTGGTGAAGGTGCCTAATGTACAAAAACAGAAAGTGCAGATGGAGAGACTGAAACGGTCGGGTTAGAATAAGCTGGAAGTTGGAAGTGATAAAAACAGTGATCAGTAGTTCGAAATAATTTGGTTAGTAACATGCATTTGAAAATAAGGCCCACAGTGTAGAACTTAGGACACTGCTTCTCCCCATCCTTGTCACAAGCCTGGCTCTGCAAATGCTCTGCGATTCTCTTTCCATCCACCAGCCTCATCTTCCATCAGCCAGTTCTCTGAAATGATTCTCTCACCCCTTTAGCTTTCAAAGACTCCTCTGCACTCCTGCTCTACTCTGTTCCACTTTCCTTCCAGCTCCCTGATACTTTTACAGGATAAAAACCCTGGTGCAACGAAGGTTCAGGCACCATATTTTAGTGTACTATACAGAGCAGGAGTTGTCTTAATGTAAATCATATTAATTATAACATGGTTCAAAGAGCATGAGCCTTTTTTTTTTTTTAATTATTATTCAGTGAGAGGAGAGGAGGCAGAGACAGACTTGCGCATGCCCTGGACTGGGATCAACCTGGCAAGCCCACTAGGGGGCGTTGCTTTGCCCATCTGTGGTGTTGCTCTATTGCTCAGTAACTGAGCTCTTCTTAGCGCCTGAGGCAGAGGCCATGGAGCCATCCTCAGTGCCCGGGCCAACTCGCTCCAATTGAGCCTTGGCTGCGAGGAGAAGAGAGAGGGGGGAGGGGGAGAGGGAGAAAAGCGAGAGGTGGAGGGGTGAAGAAACAGATGAGTGCTTCTTTTATGCGCCCTGACCAGGAATTGAACCTGGAACATCCACACACCAGGCCAACGCTCTACTGCTGAGCCAACCAGCCAGAGCCAAGAGCATGAGTCTTAGTAGAAATAGCTTAATATGGAAATTTATTAAGCATTTATTAAATGTTAGGTGCTTTACTTTTATTCCTTATTTTAATTATCTCAATGACCTAACGGGGTAGGTACTTTTTATTTTTTTTAGCTTTTTAAAAATTTGTTTTAGATTTTATTTATTGATTTTTAGAGAGAGGAGAGAGAGAAAGAGAGAGAGAGAGAGAGAGAGAGAGAGAGTAAAGAAAGAAGAGAAGCAGGAAGCATCAACTCAATAATGGTTTCCTTTATGTGCCTTGACCAGGCAAGGCCAGGGTTTTTTTGTTTGTTTGTTTGTTTTTTGGGTTTTTTTTTGTATTTTTCTGAAGCTGGAAACGGGGAGAGACAGTCAGACTCCCGCATGTGCCCGACCGGGATCCACCTGGCACGCCCACCAAGGGGCAACGCTCTGCCCACCAGGGGGCAATGCTCTGCCCCTCCGGGGCGTCGCTCTGTTGCGACCAGAGCCACTCTAGCGCCTGGGGCAGAGGCCAAGGAGCCATCCCCAGCACTCGGGCCATTTTTGCTCCAATGGGGCCTCGAAGGCCAGGGTTTTGAACTGAGACCTCAGCATTCCAGGTGGATGTTTTATCCACTGTGCCACCACAGGTCTGGTGGTGCTATTTTTTAAATTTTCACTCTATTACTGATGAGGGAACTGATGAGACTCAAAGATGTTAAGTTACTTGCTAGAGGGCCATACAGCTAGGTAGGTGGCACAACTGGTACCAGAACTAGGTGTGTGTGTGTCTCTACAACTGTGCTCATTACCATTATACTAGACTGGGTGCAGTATGATGTACTTGGGAAAAGCTATGACCTAATACTATGCTCTTAGCCATTATACTATATAGGAGGGAGTAAGATTTAGTTGAGAAAATTATGTATTTTGTGTTTTAATCTGAAAGATTTGGGCTCAAACCTTGGCCACCTCTTAGTATTAACTGACTTCAAAGCTTTGCATGATTTGGGCTCTGACTAGAATTCAATTTTTTCACTTATCTCTCTAAAGTTATACACACGAGGGTCAAGTTCCACGAGGGTTTCTGAGAAAACTCTTTCTTTTTTCAAGAAGCTTTGCAAATCCTGTTCCCTCTGGAACGCTGTCACCTGCTGGGCTCTGACAGTCTTAACGCCCCCATCTTCAGAGGCATGTCTCTGACCCCATCTAAATAAAGCATCTCCTGCTATTCCTTCATAGCACTTTGATCATTTCATTCATAGCACATATGAACAAAAATTTTGTTCTATATTAATGTATTTCCTGGCTGATTAATCCCACTAGGTCAGAGATCCATAAACTATGACTGCAAATTACAGGCCAAACCGAGCCTGTCTCCTGCCCCACCTTCCTTTCGTCTGTCGAGTTTTACTAAACACAGGCTCATTTAGTCACCTGCACCTGTCCATGGCTGCTTTAAGCGCTGGGGTAGGGCTGAGCATGGGTCACCAAAAACATCTGCTATCTGGCCCTTTACAGAGAAAGTTGGCTGACTTTTGCAATAGTTGATAAGTGGGATGTGATTCTTCTTGTTTATCATTGAATACGTAATGTTAGGCACACTGCAATTGAATATTTGTAGATTTAATAAATAAATAATTATTCAGCTGTAAATGGGACTATAGTTCTTGGAACTTGTAGCTTCTTTTATTAAGTTATCTGAAAATTTCTGTAAAACAAATTGAGAATTCAAGATTTTATTTTCACATATTAGCTTAAGAAATCCATCTAGTTTTCTTAGAAACTCTGTAAAATTTAAAACTATGTTAATATTTTCCCACCCTTAAACTATATTACAAGTGTACAATTGGAGTTTCTGAATTTTAGCTGTTCCCTACTCCATTAGAGAAGATAAAATAAGGGCAAAATTCAATTTAAACTGTGAGCTGCTCTGTCTTACAACAGTTTCACTTCTAAATGATATACAACTTATCACATCAGTTCTGCAATATTTCATTTCACACTTTACACCTGTATTTCTTATTCTGTAAAAACACACCCTGTTCTCTGTATTGCCAAATAAACCCCTGTAATGGCAGAGCAGGCTTTTACTACTTTTCAGAAAAGGTGCCTGTGAACTATCGTGTGAGGCTCCATTAAGGAGTCTACAGTGGAGGAATCTTCAACAAGGGCCACGCAGTGACCTTTCTCTTTTCAACATGTGAACACACAGTTTAAAGGAAGTCCAGTGTGGGGTACCTCCGTACTTTGTGTGACACACTATTGCAGATTTGTGGGTATTGACTGTTAGAAGTGACCTACCTCTTATAACCTTTCTCCCCAATGGTTCTTATGACCGCTCTTGGAGTATGTGAGACGCATGCATGACAAACATTTATAAGTAAGATGGCTGTTGAAAATTGTCAATGGCATCTAAAATAACCACTGAAATTCATGTTAAAACATAGCAGTTTACAATGTTACTAATTCTATTTAATAAGACTGTTGAATTACAGAGCCTACTCCCTGTAATTCAGCTACTAAGACTTAAAAACAAAAAGAACTAAATAGATCCTAAATTTTGTAGAGTAAAATGAAGAGATTTGTCTTCAGGGTTAAGAAAAATTAAATAATTTTTAAATTAAATAATTTTTCTTCTCCTAAAGTAATTATGATTTTTAAAACGGGTGAGAGTCATAGCAATTGTAGACACAACTATATTTAAGTTAAGAAAAGATGTTCAATTATTAGCTCAAAAGTATGGTGTTAAAATTCCTATATCCCTGTATGAGTTTTATGTTTCTTTATAAAGTATAAAGAAAGCTCATGAATTCCACCTGCAAACTTTTCTTCTTTCTTTGCAAGCAAAAGGAAGATACAATGAGTTTTATGAACCTAAAAATTATTTGGTATTATTCATAAAGTATAGGTGCTAATTCATATACTTTTTGACTATACCCAAAATGAATTCTAGTACAAATAACTGGGTCTAAACCAGGGGTTGGGAACCTATGGCTCGCGAGCCTGATGTGGCTCTTTTGATGGCTGCATCTGGCTCACAGACAAATCTTTAATAAAAATAATAATAATGTTAAAATATAAAACATTCTCATGTATTACAATCCATTCATTTCCTACCACTCATGTTCATGGTTGCGGGTGGCTGGAGCCAATCACAGCTGTCCTCTGGGACAACACCAAATTTTTATTGGATAATGCCTAACGTATACGGGTTGTATGGCTCTCACGGAATTACATTTTAATATATGTGGCGTTCATGGCTCTCTCAGCCAAAAAGGTTCCCGACCCCTGTTCTAAACAGTCAAGTTACATAATGTTCAATATTTCAGTTTTAATTTTAATTTCAATCTATAAACAAATTTAAAAATACTGTGGTTTTATATTGAAAAAATACTGCTTTTTTGGCTTGACCCATATACCAATAAACAATATGTAAAAAAATACTGTGTAAATACAGTATAAATCTTAGCATTAGTCATCCTTTAACTCAATTTTCAGTCAAAAATAGTTTAAGTAGCCCTGGCCGGTTGGCTCAGTGGTAGAGCGTTGGCCTAGCGTGCGGAGGACCCGGGTTCTTTTCCCGGCCAGGGCACACTGGAGAAGCGCCCATTTACTTCTCCACCCCTCCGACGCGCTTTCCTCTCTGTCTCTCTCTTCCCCTCCCGCAGCCAAGGCTCCATTGGAGCAAAGATGGCCCGGGCACTGGGGATGGCTCTTTGGCCTCTGCCTCAGGCGCTAGAGTGGCTCTGGTCGCAATATGGCGACGCCCAGGATGGGCAGAGCATCGCCCCCTGGTGGGCAGAGCGTAGCCCCTGGTGGGCGTGCGGGTGGATCCCGGTCGGGCGCATGCGGGAGTCTGTCTGACTGTCTCTCCCCGTTTCCAGCTTCAGAAAAATGAAAAAAAAAAAAAAATAGTTTAAGTATTTGTATCTTGAATTATAAACATAAAAATCTAAAAAGTTTCTTTACCTCTTAATAGCATACTGGATTTGACAGCATAAATAACAATGTCTATTTATTATAATTTACACTTGTAACAATATAATATACTGCTCACAAAACTTAAGGGACATTTCATAGCTTTATATTCATTTTGAAATATCCCCTAATTTTTGTGAGCAGTATATTTTAAACCATGAATCAGTTCTAGTGTCATAAGTTCAAGAAAATAGAAAAGGACAATACAGAAGACAGACTGTCTTTATGTAAGGGAAATTACAGTCTTGTAGGGCATCTTCAAAGCTGTCCTCTTAGCTCTCCCGAGTTTAAACAGGGAACAGGCAAGCTTCTCTCTTCCCTGGTCAAAGCATGCCTGTCTTACAGGTTGTCCCTCCATCTGCAATGGCTGGGATCTGGCAGTACTGTCATTTCTCTCCCAGGAACTCTTATTTGATATTTAACATCAAAATACTTACAATCCACCCACCTCTCCTTACACTGTCTACCACTCTCCCCAAGTGTGAAGAAAAAGTACAGTAGTCAGATCACAGGTATTTGTCATAACGTGTCTTTGTTGAATAGAACTTTTGGATGTATAATGCCTTTAGAAGAGATTAGTTATATCATGCAGATATTATCACTGGAGTTATAGAAAAAATTTTAATATCATCTTCCTCTAAGTTTATAAAAATCAGGGTTTAAAGAAAGTAGTATGAATTAACTAATACTTCTTGTTTATATATTTTAAGTTACTAATATTTTATGTGGGTGCTTATTGCTGTTATCAGGACATATTAAATATTTTGCATATATTTCAAAGTCTGTGAATAGAATGAAAGCCATTTTTATTCAGGATATTTAGTCTATAATAAACCTTTTAAATGGATCATCACAAAACGCTTTGTGTCCATGAATATAAGAATATCTTTGTTTGATGATGCATATAATGTAGCAACACTATGATTATTAATTCTTAGTTATTAAGTTACTTATATTGCACAAGTACAGCTCTTACTTAGAATCAGGTTGAAGTAAAAAGTGAATAATCATAAGTGTATAAACTAAATTACTAAAAGATAAGGTGGTCTCTCCCCCCTTTATATATGAGACTATTAGTACTTAAACTAGGAACGTTTCATTCACTAACACTTTTCTCAATGGATGTTTATAAGTTCAGGACCCTTACCATATCTAGGGAAAATGTAATAAATAGTCCATATAAATAATGATACAAAAAGGTAACCCCACTCACCTGTCTGTTACGTTCATCCATAATCCTTGTAATCTGAATCTTTTTTCTCCCCATAGTCCCCGTTTTTCTTCTCTCTCTCGTCCCTGAAATTATGTATTTTTTCTTTCCTTTTCTCTCTCTTTCCTGCTTCCTCCAAACAAATCTCCTTCTTCAGCACTTGCACTGCTCAGTTCCCAGATTCCTGCATTTGTTCCTGCAAACAAAAAAGAAAAACACCCCTGTAACAACAGCAAGTCAGTTTCACAGAACATACTCTAATTAAAAAAAACAACTACATGGCAGTAAGCCAATCAAATGAATGAAATAAAGTGCTTCTAAAAAGTATATGTTATATCACATGCAGGAGCACATCAAGTAGGATCGGTTTGTTTTTATAATTAAAATAATTTCATAAGTAATTTAACAGGTCATTTAAATGACGAGAACTATGATTTAAAGCCCGACAGTTGAAACATATCTTTTACAAAGAGATTCTTAATGTTTTTTAATAAAATTAAGTGACTATTTTCACCCTTCTGTTGTGAAAAATTACCTAAATCAGAGAGTTAATGAACCTTTATGTACCTGGCTATGCTAAGTAGGGCAGCCTATTCATTTCTGAAGGGAAAACAATCTCATGTTTTGACAGCAGAGGTGATAACGTCCCTCGTTATGCAAATAGGATGGACTATTATGAAAGTGGTATTTGATCGATGTAAATGTCAAATAATTTAAATCTAAATCCTTTTAATCTTATTTTTAAAAAGTCACTGCTACGAAAACATAAAAAGAATATAGGATATTTAATCTTATGTAGCAAGCACTATAAGGAGATCTTTTCCTTTTGAAAGCACTTAAGTTATATCTTCAATACAAAAATCCAAAAAGAGTATCATTCATAGAAAAGAAAAAAAAGGTGCAAAAATTAGAATATTACTCCATTTATAACTACATTTTTTATAATAAGACATCAGTGCTCTCAATTTAAATGTTTTAAAAAACACCTGTGTCTCTTTAGGGGGCAATACACAAAGTTATTGAAGCTTGCTATTATACACTGAATTAATATTAAAGAAATGTTTAATATTAATATTGGTCATGAATTAATATTAAAGAAATGATCATCAATAATATATGATAAACCCAGAGAATCTAGTATTATTTAATTTAATATTTTAAGCCCAGTATTAAAGTATATACTTTGCTTTGTTTTAAAGTACATCTGAAAATATTTGATTAAAAGTGAATTGCCGTGAAATGTGGAAGTTAACAGAAAAGCTTCTTCATTTGCAGCGACGGCTTCAATTATTCTATACCGTCTCATGTCAAAGGGCGCAATTTCTCTGCACACCGCCCAGAATTTCCCTGTGTATTTTAGCTGGTGTCTGCCAACCAACCTGATAAATTCCCAGGTGTATTATGTAACGCTAAGCCAATAACCTGGCTATTTAATAGATTAGTTGGCTCCAATTCAAGATTATTGGAATAGGAAAGTGTTACATACTTGGTCTGATCATCAGCACTCTTTTGATTTAATTTAATTTTTAAATTCTTCATCACCTTGAGTAATTTTTTAAAATTTTTAAGTTTTCTGTGATTATCTCTTTGCAGAAGTTATTATGATAGAATTAGTTCTGGTGGATTAAGCGCTGCTTAAATACTAAAACCATCAATTCTCTTTTGGCCAATGCCTTTCTATTAAACTGCAGCTCACTTCTGCTTCTGAGAGTACATGTATGTATTGAGTAACATCATGACCACACAGTGGTCATCAAAAACTATTACTCCAGCGGTAATTTTAAATGTTAGAAGTAGCTCAAAAGTTTTAGAGAGTTATATAAATAACATACATTTGACAAATACACATGAAAAAATTAGCTATATTAAGATATATTAAATCACATTAAAACACAAAAATCCACAAAGCACAATTGCATCATATATTCACTGTTGCCACTGTCCATTTACCTATTTTTAGAAATGGTCTTAAATATCACTCAAGTGGGCAACTTCCCTCTGTTTTGTATAGTCTTACCTTGGAAGCAAGCAGCAAGTTAGAATGGTATTTCCCATCCATGTGCAAGACCCTAAAGAGACGCATAGGCTTCCGTTATCACAGAAACGCCAACCCATGAATCCACAGCAAATGCAAATAGGATGATTTCCTTTCTTTCATTTAGCTGAGGCCGAGGCACTATCGGCTTACAGGACTATGCCTGCCTAAGCGCTTATTCACTTTAAGGTGGAAGGTCAGGGTGAGCAGATTAGAGTGTGGTGACAAGGCTGGCAAGACTTCTACAGATCCTGCTTTCAAAATACAAATACCCAGACAGACGAGTGGAGATACACCCCTGGAGAAAAGCCTGCTCTGAGGGACGGAGAGAGCTCCTGCCGCACCAGACTCAGGAGAGTTCCTCCGTCCAACAGCCACCCTGTACTCACAGCTTTGACAGAGAGACGCTTCTTCAAAAGGGCAGAGCAAGGATTTTTTTTAATTCTTAAAACATGACAAAAAAGTATATTGCTAGAAGAAATTGATATGTATATGTCAAATATAAATATTCAATAGTTGATAAAAATGCCACTGAATGTAGTTTCCTTTATGAAATATGCAAGATAATGTATAGAGAAGCAAGTGTAAATTTCAATAAAATTAAAATATTCCTTTTTCTGTAAAAATGAGTATTTCTTCAAGTGTTGCCTTTTGAAGATTTCTACAATGCAAAATTTTATACCAGTAAGTATATATGTGCAGTAATATGTGGTGATGATGGGACTTTTCCTTAAGTAAAATGTGCTATGAAACATATGGCTTAGAACATTTGATTATGAATCACCAATTTCAAGGCTCTCAGTAAAAATTCAAAGAGAGGAAGGTCAACAACAGCTCAGTATTTGTTTTGTTAGCATAATTACTTCTCTAACCTGATTTTTATGCAAAAATTATATTGTAAGGTTGGTTCCAAGTATTAATTTGTAGGAAGCCCCAAGAAGCTGAGGAAGAGATTATATAACTGTAGTGATCTGTAACATTGTCTGCTATGCACATGAAGAAAGGAATAGAACAGCTAAACTGCAAGTAGTAGAATTTCAAGTTATGTTGAAAACTTTCAATGCATACAATCAACCCTAAGCTTAAAATAATTCCAGCAGGCTTGCCGCTACTTCAGGAAAGAAGTATTCTTGGAAAATGACAGAGTTCCAGAGAAACAATCAGTAATTTAAAAAAAGAAAAGAAAAGGAAAGAAAAAAGAAAAGCTCTACCATATTTACATTCTACAGAGTCCTAGTTTTCTGCATTGTTTTTCTGTTTGCCTACCTAAATATAAGGAAAATAAAATCAGGCTGCTTACTAAAAAGGGGAACTTCATTATGGCAGGCTTCTCTGTTCTCTTTGAGTTCAGCATAAGCAGACAGATGAAGGCAAAGTGCTGTGAGACCCCAGTACAGAAAAATTTCCCATGGACAGATGCTAAAGATCCTTCTCCCACTGGCTCTCATTTATAAACAAATTCCCTTGAGTGATAACACACCTCCCCCTCCTTTCTCCCTCCCTCACTCCCTCCCTTCCTCCCTCTTTCTTGCTCCCTTCCTCCCTCCCTCCTTCCAGCCTTCCTACAAATCCCTCCCAGTAACACAGAGTAGTCTTGACAGAATGGCAGGAAACACGCACAGACTGGTCAGGGAAGGATATGATGTCAGCAACCACGAACAATAAAAGGTGTAAAGGTGCTTCCTTCCCTAAACTGTCCCAGAAGTGTAAAATGGGAACCAAAACTCTTCACTTCCTTCTCTGAGCAGAACTGGCTGAGTGTACTGTGTTGCACACCCCACACAGCGAGGCCTTTGAGAGGTTCAGATAAGGGACAATGAGCAAAATCCAGACATGGGGGCAAAAATTGTAATTTCTATTTTTAAAACACCTAAGAAAAATCCATTTCAGCTCTAGGATTTTTGCCTGATTGCTTTAACAAATAAAAATTAGAAAACCAACAAGTTCACTCTGGTAAAGACGATATACTGCAATTACCATTTATCATGCCTCAGAAAAACTGTCACAGTTGATGTGGTCACATAATCTTAATTTACCCTTCGAGGCAAATCAAGAATTTTATACAATCAAAGAGCCAAAAGGATATATTATATTTTTGGTAAAAAATAAAATTGTCCAAAAATCAATGTTGGTAAAATAAAGTGATTACTCTTTGGTACCCATCTTTCAAAAAAAAAAAAAAAAAAAGAAAAGGAAAAGACATATACTGACTGGGTAGAATAGGTTCCGATGGTATTAAAGCCCTCAAAGTTCTTTCAGAAAATGCAGACTAAGAACAAAGTAGGTAACAAAAACTTTCAGTATAAAGAGAAACTATTATAATCACATCAGTATTAGGTTCTTTCTAAAATGAAAATGGCAGTCTCCCATAAGGTTTCTGTAGGAACAAAACCACATATCAAGTGGATCTGAGTCATCTTCAAATTTCAATCATCTTCCCACAACACTTTGATTTAGAAATTAAACATAACCTTCAGTTATGTGTTTTGATCTTAGAAACTGCCATGCCACATTAAAAGATGTGGGAAGAAATTAATTCTCTTCTGCTAAACTTATCTTTTCAAAGCACGTATTTTGCTATAATAAGCGCAATATAGTCACTCAAATAAAAACAGCCAATGAATAATGATAAAACATTAAAATATGGGATGTCAATTTGCAAAGAAAGAATTCTGGCATTCTTTTACTCACACCGGCAAATATCTTTTTCTTTGACTCACATCTCCCCTAACACTCGCATCTTCATATTATGTTTTGTAAAAACTCAAGGATGAAAACCAAACACACTATATCACAAAAGAAATTATATTGATAAATAAACACACAAGCTGGATACTTAATAAGGAACAAAAATGATCATAAGTCCAGTTGCTGCAAGATTGGTATTACTGATTCAAACAATTAAATGATTCATTATTACTTTAAGTGGAAAATGTTGCTCATTATGGTACATCTAGATACATTTAACTTTCTACTTTATGATATGTTGGAAAGACATGTGAGACATCTAATTATATTTTAGTTAAAGCGAACAAGTAAACTTTTACTTTTTTTCCCATAAGAGGTATTCTGAACTTCAAAGATATAATTATTATTACTCTTACTGTTACTTGACTATGTGATATCTTATGTGTTCAAGAATATTTCCTTGGTCCTAAAAGTCACTCCATATCTCTAAGCTTACTATGTATTGTACAGAGTGTTATCTTATCCTAGCTAAAAATGAAAGCTGAGTTCATGTTAAAGACACACAGCCAATCCTCATTTTCTTATGTGTAAAACAAGAACAGCCAATTCTTTCCCACTGGATAAATGTGATCATGCCAACAAGTTATTTCCTCTATCTATTCCAGTTTAGAGCCAGGATGATGAATTTTGAGTCATCTTCAAGTTTCAGTAACGTAATATCACACATATAAATAATAAATAATGTTAATGGTCTTTTCTGCCAAACTCCTTACTACAGGGCCTTTGCATCTGCAATTCCCTCTGCCTAGGATGCTCTTACTTCCAGTCTCTGTGCCTCCATAACTTCTTCCCTTCCTTCCTGTTTCACCCCCTCAGGAAGCATTCTGTGCTCTCCTGAGCACATCACATTCCCGAAAGTGGACTCCCCACACCCTGTCTTCCTTCGTAGCACTGTCACAACGGAAACTGCATGTCTGCTCAAGACCTGTGGGCCACGTATGTTTTGTCTCACTTTGGGTCCCCAGTTATCTTCTCCAGTGCCAGATACACAGTAGGATTAGACTATTCGTAGCATACAATTGATTGATTAATGAATAAATTTAAGATTTGTGTCTCTCAGGTCAGTATTTTCTACAGTTCCTATTTTTAATGACTACTACTAAGATTGCTTTCATATTTTTGTCTATACAGTGATAACTGGTAACCTGATACTTAATCCTCTGTCATATTTATATAGCATCTCATTTATGGAATAAGAAGAATTTATACTGAGAAGTAGAAGCTGAATGGATTTTGAAGTCAGGAAGCTCAGGGTTTGAACTCTTGCTCAATACTTAGAAGCTGAGTGACTACAGAGTGATGAGTGAACCCCCTGGAGTCCCTGTGTACTTGCCCTATGAAAGGTAGGAATGTACTTCTTCATTTGCAGGATAATTACAATCATTAAACCCGGTACTACAGGTGAAGTGCTGGGTACACAGTAGTACTGGGAAGCTAGCCTACAACTTGTAAAACCACTCAGTTTTGAAATATAAACTCAGCCCTATCCTACAGTAAGTCTATCAAGTGAATCACAGTACTTACACTACGAAGACCTCACTTTGCAGAATTAATGATGAAAAGCTTTTAACAGGTATTGTTTCATTTATTCCTTAACAATAATCATTATATGAAGAAAAAAATTACAGGGTTACAAAAATTAAGAAGTTTCTCTTAAGTATCAGTCATGGAAGAGCTTCAGGCTGCAAAAGTAGAAATAACTAGGGAAATATGTCAATTTTCCCAATGACCACGGCTGCTGAAAACTCTATATTAATGCTTCTAGTCCTACTTTAGTATCTTTCCCCAAGGACAAAAAGAGATGAAATGTATGTCAGAAATATAATAAGGCTAAAAAGAAACTCGTTTTAAAAAGCCCTGCAATTAACTTAATAAGTGGGCCTAACCTGCCATTAACATTGACATAAATCATTTTATTTACACAGTTCTAGAATTTAGGACACACATACCTTTAAGCAACTGTATTGTATTGTCAACAATACCTAAGAGGGAGGCAGAGCCTCCCTGTCATGGTTAACTGTGGTATATTTTGTCTTGGATGTTTCCTTCACACCGCTGCTTAAACAGCATTCTAGTTCCCCATGCCAAAATAAACGCCAAATGGTCTAAATATGTCAGAGCCTCATGCTATTCGCCTACACCACCATTGTTAGTCTTTCCACATCATATTAAGTAATTAATTCAGTGTTTTATCATGTCTTTGATTTCCTAATTTTTCATAACAGTACAGCCACCATGTTTTCTTTCAAAGGCCATTCAGTGACGTGGCAGGGCTTGCCACAAAGGGAAAGTCTACACTGTCCTCCTCGCAAAGCAAGAGCTGCTGGTTTAGCATCCCACAGTGTGTTCTGTTTCCCAGCTGTAGGCTTTCTCTAAGCACATGCAGCTGGATTTTTTGTAGCTGTTATTGAACAAAGCAAGTTAAGCACTGTACAATACCAGTACCAGGGCAACGGAACCGTCAGCCGTCGAAGCAAGCTAGGCTTCCAGGGGGCGATGTTGCTATTCTACACTTTCATCGTATTATAGCAAAAATCGGAATTTCCAGGCATCTCTTGATCTTGTCAGAAAAAAATTGTTATGTTCATTATCTTTTTTTACTATATCATATTTCACTATAAAATGGAAATACTAAACAATATTTTTCTCTCAAAAGTCTGTATGTATTGGATACCACTTGCAGCCTTACTGACACATTTGTCTGTGTATGTGTGCAGAAAGAATATTTTCCTGCAAAACTGCAGCAAATGGAAAAAATAACAACATTTTACTTTTTTCATAATGTGTAGATAAAACAAAAACAGTATATTGTAAGGCTTCTGAGTAGTCCTGAGTATTATCACTAACTAGTAAATAATCACATTACGCAGTTTATATTATGGTTAAAAGGACATTCTAAGTAAAGGCATTATTTTATTTTATACTCAGACATGATTGAAAATTATGTACTTGGAAATAATTTGCTTGTTATTTACCTTCCCAATTTTTCTAACACTTAAAGATGACCTTGAACTAAGAAGAAACACAACTGCCCTGCCAATATTTCTGTTACTCATTATATAGAATGTGCTTGACAAGTCATCTGCTATTTACAGTGAATGTCAGGTATTTTTGTCTCTAGATTTCAGCTAACTTTAGTGATATCCGAGAAGAGAGCGAGAGAGAAACAGGAACATTGATCTGTTCCTATCTGTTCCCTGACCGGGGATCGAACCAGCAACCCCTGTGCTTCGGGATTGTGCTCTAATCAGCTGAGCTATCCAGCCAGGGCTCAATTTTAGAAATTTTAAAAGTTTGCATAAGGCCCTGGCCAGTTTGCTCAGTGGTAGAGCACTGGCCCAGAGTGTGGATGTCCCGAGTTCGATTCCGAGGTCAGGGCACACAGAAGAAGTACCAATTTGTTTCTCCACCCCTCCTCTCACTTCTCTTTCTCTCTCTCTCTTCCCCTCCCCTCCTACAGCCATGGCTAGATAGGAGTGAGTAGTCCCCAGTTGCTGAGGATGGCTCCATGGCCTCTGCCTCAGGCACTAAGAAGAGCTGGGTTGCTGAACAAGGAAGCAATGCCCCAGATGGGCTGAGCACCGCTCCTTAGTGGGCTTGCCGGGTGGGTCCTGGTCAGGGCGCATGAGGGAGTCTGTCTAACAAGGGGAATCTGCCTCCCTTTGTCTCACTAAATTAAAAAAAAAGTTTACATAAAACCTCCCAAGCTAATATATATAATATTCAAAATGCCATACTATCTCTCAAAATACAAATACTTGATATTGCTATTATATGTGGCTCAACATGAAACCTAGTGATTCATCAATTTTTTTATTTCTCTTCATCTCTTTCATAGCATCCTAATCAACCTAATTAAGGCTTTGTTCATCTGAAAGCTCTGATGACAATTTGTTTAACTCTGTCCCACTGTGGTCTTCTTATAAGGAGAATTAAATCTAATCTCTGACAGCAATCATTAAATGATCCCAACTGGCCCCAATTAAGCCACATGGCTCATGGGCTTCCATATAGTCAAGTGCCAAGTTCTCTGTTTCATTTACACATCATTCTTTACCTTGGTTTATTTTCTTAAAGCCAATTAAGTATGTGTCTTATCAAGTAGAACTACATTTCCTTGAGTACACTAACTCAAGACACAGTGCAAAAAGTGCTTTGCAGTTACACTGAAGTATTATGCAGGACTGCTGAAGCCATTCTCTCTAGCTGTGTGCTATTAATGAATAAAAAACTTTCTATTTCCTCATGCTGAAATTGACCCATATGTTATCTTCTCAAAATAATGTACACGCTTACACACTTCTGGCTAACAGAAATCAGTAACTTTCACTATTTACCATGATCTTGTATGTAGTATCAACACTGAGTGAACCTTAATACTCTTTTTTTTTTTTTTTAACATCTGAAACGATCTCTTTATGACCCTTCAAAAGAGTGGCACCAAAGTAAGACTTCTGAAGTTAACCTTCTTTACCCTTAATTTCTGCTCTAATTTTTTCACATACGCTCAATTGTAAGCTCTGTAATGATGTTCCCAGGCCTTTCTCTTGAGCACAGGTAGCCTGAGGATTGAGAGCTCATTGATTGTGCGCCACTCCAGGGAGATGGCTGATTAAAATCAGCCTCACGAGGAGGAGTGGCTCCTATTCACATCCGGCTCTTTTTATTTTAAACTCTAATACCTGTATGGAAATTTGACCCCCCAGTGTTAGCACTGGAGAACCATGGTTTATAGCAGGAGTCGGAAACCTATGGCTCGTGAGCCAGATGTGGCTCTTTTGATGGCTGCATCTGGCTCGCAGACTAATCTTTAATTAAAAAAATAATAACGTTAAAAATATAAAACATTCTCATGTATTACAATCCATTCATTTCCTACCGCTCATGTTCATGGTTGCGGGTGGCTGGAGCCAATCACAGCTGTCCTCCGGGACAACACCAAATTTTTATTGGATAATGTGTAATGTACACGGGTTGTTGTATGGCTCTCATGGAATTGCATTTTAATATATGTGGCATTCATGGCTCTCTCAGCCAAAAAGGTTCCCGACCCCTGCTTTACAGAGTCCTTCATCTTTGACAGTTTCTTAGTCCATTACCTCGACTACTTTCCTATGAATTGAAATACATGCACTGTATTTTTTTTTTTGTATTTTTCTGAAGCTGGAAACGGGGAGAGACAGTCAGACAGACTCCCGCATGCGCCCGACCGGGATCCACCCGGCACGCCCACCAGGGGGCGACGCTCTGCCCACCAGGGGGCGATGCTCTGCCCCTCCGGGGCGTTGCTCTGCCGCGACCAGAGCCACTCTCGCGCCTGGGGCAGAGGACAAGGAGCCATCCCCAGCGCCTGGGCCATCTTTGCTCCAATGGAGCCTTGGCTGCGGGAGGGGAAGAGAGAGACAGAGAGGAAGGAGGGGGGGGTGGAGAAGCAAATGGGCGCTTCTCCTATGTGCCCTGGCCGGGAATTGAACCCGGGTCCCCCACACGCCAGGCCGATGCTCTACCGCTGAGCCAACCGGCCAGGGCTGTATTTTTTATATTTTGTCCAACTACAGCTATCACTGATCATCTGTTAGTATCTGATGCTGTTTATCTGTCACAGTTCTCAGAGCCGATGGATTAGAACATATCTGTTCACCCTAATCATTAAACCTGGACATCAGGATAGAGAACTCAAATAGACGCTATGCATCTTATAGGACATTAATCTTGATGAAACATGTAATTCTTATTACTTGACCATTAGATGTAACTGCAAAGAAAAAAAACACAATGAAATCTTTAACATGCTGATGTTTGGCAACACCTATAAAAAACGGTACAGGCATTTTCTTTATGAGAGATAAATATATGCTTGATCATCTCAATAAGTAACTGTTCTCAAAAGAGAAATATTCAAAATATTTATTCCAAAAGGCTGATGATTTAGAAAATAGTTACCAACCTCACATCTGACTGGCTTTCAAACAATGTATGATAAAAGTACTAAAATGTTAGTAAAGCAAAGCAGATGCTGGGGTGTCGCATTATGAAATATTTCTCACTGTATTATAGTAATCTCCAATAAGATTTGATGTTAATTTTAGAGCATGCTTCTGCTAAAAAGGGCAAACCCTGCAACAGATTTAGTACAAAGAAGCTGAAAATATCCTGTGGAAAAAAAAAATCTGTAGTGAAATCAGCCAGCCCAAATCCTGCCATTACTCAGCACTGCAGTGACGTGCGGATGTTTGTAGTGGTTTGAGGAACCAGCAGGGGTGGAAACTCCACATACTCGACTCCAACATGATTGCAATTGAACCTCATCAAAGTAAGAGCTCATAATTTGTCACAGAAAACAGCCAATTAACATATGTTAGAAAAAGGCTTCATAAAGATAATATATGATTAAAGACCCAGTGCAGCTGTTGGAAATCAAAACTATGCATTTAAAAAAGAAATCTCAGTCTCAGCTTCCGTATGGTTAAACTGATAATGGCTACTATGATTTTTTTTTTAAGTAGAAAAATATAATTACAGAGCTTCTCATAAGTTTGGGGTTATGGCAAAGGAGAACTGGGTACTGTGGCACTATTTACTATGCCTTACTTAGTTCTATAAATAGTCAAAGCCCTTGCCAGAACTCTGTAGTTACTTTGTTATAGTGCTATTTTAAAACACAGGCCTTCATTGTGAGCTAAATGGCCTTCAGGATGCACTTTGTAGTTATAGCATTCCTCTCAAAACTATATCCTCCCTTTATCTGTGCATAACTCCAGGACAAGAGGACTCTCCAGGACTGCCCCGGTCACTGTAAAACACGCTTGGGCTGTGTCACACATGGTTTTAATACTTCAGAACTTTTGTCAGGGTCGGTGGTCAGAAGGGTGAGAGTTAAATGTCAGACATGAGATTAAGATACATGAACACAGTGCAGATCCTCTGTCAGGACGCAATGCAGGCTACCTGCCACCTTCGGTACCGATGAATTACGTGTAACTATATATGTATTTGGTATATTTGTATCATAGATTTTAAACTTAACTTCAGCTTGGAACATGTAAGCAATCAAATCCTGGCTAAGCTGACTTCACTGAAGACCATGAGCCAAAATCATGATGCTTAATATTACAGCTAACAATGAAAAAGTTTGATCATTACTCACAGAGACATAAAAATGTCAAACATGATAGTAGGTGCCAGGGACACCACTGTGAACAAAACAAAGGTCCTGCTCTTCACAAAACATGTTTTAAAGAGGCAATAAACAAGCACACCAATATGATGACTTTAGAGAAGTGCTATAAAGCAAATACCACAGTGGAATAGGCTAGGGGGTAACTGAACAGAGAAGGGCAGAGGTGAATAGTACTGTCAGGGAAAGGTTAAGAAGGTAACATGTGAGGTGTGAACTAAACTGCAGATAGAATTAGGCAGTATTAGAAAAATAAATACTCCAGCACTTGGTCACTGGTAGTACAAACAGGGCTAATTCATAATTTCCTAAACCTCAGTTCCCTTATCTGTAGAATGGGAATAATTACACATTTATACTGTGATGAGGTTGTGAAGCTCAAATAAATTCAGAGCCACGTTCATTTGTAAAAATTCAGTTGGACACAATTCAATTTCATATATTTACCATGTAAACCTAGTTCTTTAATTCAATATTATATGATTTTATAAAAGTTATAAATCACTTAAAGCACTGGGGATATATGAGAATAATGTAAAAAATTTATAAATTAATTTTAATTGAATCCAAAAGTATGTCTTCTCTGGAAATGTGAATTATTTCATTAAAAGCAATGCCTACTAGTTGAAATAAGTTCATTTTGCAATGCTAAATATAGACAGCACCATAAATAATCTGACAAATACAATACACATTTTCTGCAAATGTAAAATATAGAATAATCTTTTTTAAATTGTATTTTTTATATCTTAGAAATAAAAAAAATTTACATTATTACTAATATAACTGAGTCATTGTGTTAGGTTGATTTATTTCCTTTCTCATAGGGCCCAACTCCCAAGCAATCAGCAGTTTTGATTAAGATCTCAGCAATATTTGAAAATCCCAGTGTCTCATTCTATGGGAAATATTCACATATCTTTGGACATACCCATCTAATGAGTAAGCTATATAGCCTCAAGTCAAACAGATTAATTTCCAACTTAGAATGAATAGACAAATGGAATCATCTAGTATTTTTTTTAATTACAGCCTTTTTAAGGAAAAAATGCAAAATTTAAGAAACATGAATATTTATGTAGAACATGATCACAGGACAATAGGTACTTTAATTTTAAAAGTTGCAAAATAGAAATGTCCAATGAAAAAACTACAGAATTTTAAGTAAGGAGAGAGGGTCAAAATTTCCTATGTAACATCACATTATGTAATTAATGGGTATACATTTCCAATTCTTCCTCCCCTGACACTTTTATGGAGGAGTGTTATAGATGTGATCCTTTATTTCATCATTTCATTTTATTTCCTATTTGGTGAACATAATTTGTCAATTTTAAAATAGAGCAAGCTGTGTAATTTGTTAAACCAAAATTAACACTAATCTACTTTTATTTGCTATTGATCAAATGTTCTGAAAAAAATCATAAATTAAAAAAGTTCATAAAATCAAAACTATCTTCTCTCCTTTCTGAAATCAATCATGGTACAGATGTACAGTCTAATAAACACCAACATAGCGTTTGGTTTTATTCTCAATGCTAACCATTTTTTCACATTGCGTCCTCACCTCCCTCCCTGCCTGCCTATCTTGTGAAAGGACCTTTAGAGGACACCTCCTTTTCCCTTCAAAACCCGGTCATAACTGCATACAAAGCAGGCATGAAAATACAAGTTTCTTCTATTTGTAGCATTCCCCACTCCATTTTTTCATTTCATCACCTTTCTTTATCTCTTTCTCCACATGTTTAGAACTGAGGGGATATGGAAAGTGAAACTGTCAGAGAGCTAGTTATAGACGTGTTTTCAGATGAACAGAACGTTTTCTCCATTCGACCGGCAGCGCAGGGCAAGTGTGCTGTTAGCTGAGTCCGCTCCTAGATCCCAGGCCTGGACGAAGGCTCCTTATCTCGGCATGTCTACACATTCTATCCCAGGCTATTTTCAAGGATAGCCCAAGTCATCGTTGGCAGATAATACTACATGGGAAGTATTACAGTACTTCCCTTGTGAAAAAGACCATGCTACTGCGGATCAGAAGTTACTAAAATGGAGTTGTTGTTTTTTTTAAACTCTGGTTCTCTAAAACCTAGGATCCAAAAGAAAGCACTCATTGGTGGAAGAAACCTCATGACTCTCTTGAGAAATAGCAAAGTGGGTTCCAAAGATCACTGGTTCCTAAGGATGCTAACAAGCTCTTCCTCAAAAATAAATAAATAAATAAATAAATAAATAAATAAATAAATAAATAGGCTGAAAATCAAAATAAAAATTAAGAAAATGAATTTCTTTGCTGTAGGACTTTTCATAATCTTCAATTTACTAGATGCCAGAATCTGGAGTATTTTCAAATTTATCTGGACTATCCTTTGGGAAATCCTAGCTTTAAAGAAAGGGACAAGTTTCTTCCCTCTGATGACTGAATATACTAGACTGCTAAAATGCCCGAAACCAACACTTAAGCTTAGTGCCTGGCTCAAGCAAAACAATGGTATTGTTAAATAATTGATCAAACAATGAAAAATTATTCTTTTAGCTTTACAAAGAAACACAAACATAGTATCAGGTGCAGAAAATTGCTGCTCTTTTGAAGTAAAAATATTAATAAAATATTTAGCATTTAGTACAATTTGTTTCCAAAGCCCAAGGCACCAAGGAGTGGTGCAGTGCAGTGGAAAGAAAGCTCGGATTGGAGTCCGGCTCTGGGTGGGTTCTGCCACACACCAGCTGCATGTGTTTGTGCCAGTCAGCTCCTTTGAGTTTCATTTTCCAGAGACACATAAAGGGTACTGGGTTCAATTTCTATAGGGCCCTTTCAGTTCCTAAATGGTATGAATTCAATCAAGGTGTAAGAGAAAATGAGGTCAGAATGTATCTCCAAAGGATATAGTCCTAGAAAAACAATAAGCTGACAGAGATGTGTAACAGCCTGGACAGATATAATTGGTTTTCCTTTTGTATTTTTTTTTGTATTGAAGAGTAGCTTCATTTCAGCTTCCAGCAGTTAAGCAGTTATAAAGACCAAGGTCATATTATCAACTTTGAACCACTAATCATATTTAGAACTTTAATAAATAATAGCTACAAATTATAAAACACTGCACTAAAAGCTTTACATATATTAACTCTAATCCTCATAACAGCCTATGAGGTAGACACTATTATCATTTCCATTTTACAGAGAAGAGAAACAGAGGCGAAGTTACCTACTTTCCCAGGGTCACACAGCTCTTGTTAGAGCTCTAGTTTGAATCCCTGTAAGTCTCGTCCTGGACTCATACTTGAACCATATATTTTGTTATTTCTCCATGATGCAAAGTAACATTCAAAAGAGGACTTTAGAGGTAAAACTGTATGCAGAAAACATGATGTTCACAGAGATTTAGTGGAATCTAAAAAGTATTTTTGAAGTCAGTGTTCTTTAATTCATCTAACATACTCTTATTCTTGATGGCAACAGGAGTTCACCTCACTGTACTAGTAGAAGAATGCAATGGAACTGCAATTAGAGGTTAGCCATTAGACTACCAGAATTTGCTGGCCAGTCAGAACCAGCAGTCTGCCCTCCAGATTTCCCCAGATGAACGTTGTTACTCATAAAGAAAACCAGGTGAATGTATATGAATCAGCATATATTTGTTTAGACTCTTGGGAAGAAAATCCCCACCAAAACAGGTGTCTTTCTGAAAATGGGTCAGTAGAGTCAACCTAATTTCTGAAGAAGATGAGAATTACATGGATAATTACAGCTATTTGGCTCCAGGTTTGACTGGCTCGCCTTCAAAGTACCTTGGGTGGGTTTCTAACCCTGACCTCATCAGCCCTGGTATTACCCTGGGAACGATCTCCCCCACCCCCTTTCTGTTCCTCCTCTTGTTCCATCTTCTCTTTATGCTTTTTCTTCCTTCTCCTTCATCTCCTTAAATTATGCTCTACTACAATATTCTTCTATATGTAGTGAAGTTTCCACTTTAGAATTTTATACATTTATCTACTTCTTTAAAATTCTTTTTGCTTCAGACCTCTGGGGATAACTGTGCAATTCAAGCTCTTTAAAGATATTATTTTAGAATCAATATTATGGCTATCAGCTTTATAAGACACACACCTAATAAAATATAATTAATTAAATAAAAACAGTTGACATAATTGGCTATATATTTATAATAGTTGAAGAAAAATCATATACTTCGGTGTATTACAGACGTTCACACCAGTTTTGTCACAATGTATGGTGTAGCCTCACTCTAGCAGAACCTACAGAGTGTGAGAAAGTAATAGTGTATATTTTAAACATATGTCAGACTTTCTTCCTACAGTTATAGGCAGAACACTGTGATATAGATATAGGTATGTATATGTATATACTCATTTAGGTATTTATATATGTTATTTGTACCAGTGGATGAGTACACAGTGGGTCAGAATCATTTAAAAATTTCATAATCAACAATGACACATTATATCCAAGCATGAATTCAATCTGAGATGCTGACCAGTTCACTGTGCAAAGTGAAAGCTCAAAATGGCTGTTTATATAGCCCATGACTTTAAGAGGGCTTTTGCAAACAGGAAATCTCTAAATTTCTAATTTAATAAGAAAAGACCTATTGGCAAATACTATCTTTCACAATGAAAAAATCTCTGGAATCATTTTTATATCAGTCTTACTCATGCTCGTCAGTGCATCCAGTAATTAATGTGTTCTGAGAAGTGTAGAGGGTGACATTACTTTTAGATGCTAGAAAAATGGACATTACCATCAACTAATACCTAGTTAATACAATTAGTCATTATTTAGTCACATTCCTGAGATTCTAAAATGCAAAATTATGTTAAAATATTCAACCTTTATATTTATGAACTGGAAAACAATGACTGTAGCACAATGACTATTATGATCTTTTGAAAAAAAAATGGTTCAGATGAATATTTAATAAATGTCTTCCTAAAATTATTATGGAGAATTTGGGGATGAGCTTAGACATTACTCTGGCCTTAAACTGGATCTTTAAAAGAGTCATTACAAATTTAATCTAAATTTTTCCATGTTAGAAAAGAGTGAAAATTTTTTTTTGAAATACGCATCTCTATTTCCATTTCGTCAAGGTAAGAGTAGAAATACTTGATATTAATACTGGCAGGGGCCACGAAAGGTCATATCATTTTTCCTTCCTTTAGATAATACCATATCCAAATTATTTCACAAAGATTCCACCTCCCTATTTTTAAAGCCTTCCGGAAAGGGAGCAACACAACCTTCCTCAGCAACCTATTTTGATATTTCATAACTCTCACTCTCAGGAAATTCTTACTTATAGCTAATCCCTCACAATACTTTATGTCCAGTCCTCTTGTTCTACCCTTTGTACACAGAACAACATTTTGTGATCATGGCCTCATTTCATACACTTGAAGATTGTGTACTGAATTATACCTATTTTTGGTATCTTCTCCTGGATTTACTTTCTATTTTTTCCCTCTCCTTGTGGCTCTTCAAGTCATCTCTGCTATTAGCTCTAGAGTCCCAAGATACACATAATGCTCAAAAAGGCTCCTTTGTCTACTCCTATCAAATATATACATTTTAATTATCCATGCATTGCACAAATTAAAAAAAATGTTTACCTTCTCATTTAGTTCAATTTTGCATTTTCCTCCTTGTTAGATTTGTTACCAGTCAACTCTTCCATATTTTGTATTTAAAACATTTGTTTCTCCTTGGCTTTATAATTCTTGACCACTTCTCCAGTTTACCAAGGTCACACTGAGTTCTGGTCCTGTCTTTTAAGGGCCAGACTTTGTCCACTCTCTTAACATGAGACTCGTTATTTTGAAATTTAATGAATAAATTCAGCTACCATTCAAATCTGTGTGATTTAGAGGCTATTTTCCCAGTTTATAGATCTCACAGGACAAAATCTGACGGTGCACAATGCAGTGTGCAGATGATATTTTACTGAGTTGCACACCTGAACTTGAACCCCAATGAATTTAATTAAAAAATATTTTTTTAAAAGGAAAGTTGAGATTAATCTTTCACACTCTACAGTAAAAGTTTAAGTATTTTCATAAAGCTAGTTTTTTAAGATGCTGTTTTGGTTCACACTCACACCTAGGGTGTTATAGGGTGTGTAAAAATTGTATAATATGTAGCAATCATTGTGATTTTTCTTTGTGTATATTTAAGACTGTACAAAAGAGAGTTACTAATCGTGATTCCCAGGATCATCTTCATTTTCCTCTAAAAATGTTATCACTGATAATCACCTCCTACTCTTTATTCAAAAATTCTAGTGATAGTGGTAACTTTAAATGAACATGTCCACTATTTCTCTTATTTCAATTGGATCTTATACATGGATATTTCTGTGCTTTCATGACCATACTTCCTATTATATTTCTGTTCAGAAAAATATAAAGATAGCAAACTACAGAACTTGCCAAACTTTACACTGCAAATAAGTAGCAGAACTAGGCTTTGGGATTAAGGAACTTTACTCCATATTTCAAATTCTTTTTCTTCTGCTATACTGTCCCATGTGTTAGGAGGCCTTACAAAATTCAAGGAAATATTTTTATCATCTAGTTTTTAAATTTATGTTAAAACCATAAATCAACTGGCAGTGATTAAATATATCAAATTCAATACATCCACAATCTGAGCTTTTATGTAAAAATATTTATAAAACTATAAGTTCGATTCTCGCTAGAAAAAGGTGTTTCATGTTGTTTGGCTTTTTCTCTTCATCTTTGAAAACTGGCTTAAAATACATTGTTATTCATAGCTTAAATATAATACACCAAAAATACTAAGTAACTTCTCTAATTTAAATTTTACCTCTTAATGTACTTCTGTGGGGCAGCTGTGTTAGGCTTGCTCCCAGGTGTACCAGCTGCAAGCACTTGGCTTGATTAGTGCATGAGCACGTGGCAGAAGCACATGTGCATAGACTATATAAGGCTGCGGGCACTGTCCCCGGGTGACGATTCTCCCAGATCCCTCTCCCATCACCATGAGGTGCGGTTTCCCCTGCTCCCTTGCCCTTATTGAGAATAGCAGGTTTTCCTTTGTTTATTAGCTCTTTCCCCTTTTGTTGTTTATCCGCTCGCCTGTCTTTGTGAGCCTCCCATAAACAGGTATGGCCGCCACTTTCCAGCTCCGCAGTTTCTCTACTGTCTGCCGGAATCCAGTGTGAGCCTGCCTGGCCTCGGCTATTGGCATTACAACTTCTATTTACAGTTACTTCAAGGACAACTCTTTTCCCCATGGTTAAGATTTTACATAGTGTTATGGGCTATATTAACAATTTACCTATAATTTATTGCTAGGGATAAGATAGTTCTAATTTTCCATTTGGTGTATACCTAGATAATGTAAACATAATGAGAAATCTTATATAGATCAGTATGAATTTTAAAAATATATGTTGCTAAAGGTTAAATTTACAGGTAAATTGATGAGAAATGCAATATGCTCTTAATTTACTGAATTTGCCTTACCTAATAAATTTCTATGTCCTTCTTATGAAATGATTCTTAAGGGTTCTATGTATGAAAATAATTCACTTGAGGCACTTCTAATGACCCATTAATTGGAAGCAGCTTTCTAATATTCTATATATACACACACACACATGTGATTCACAAAAATGTTAATGACCAGTGAACAGTGAATTTGCTTTAATTCCAGAAATTAGCTAACTTGGACTGCTTGAAAACTTTAAACTAGAAAGTACATTCCAAATAATGAACACTGAACTGAAATTGTTATATCCTCCAGTGTCAAGGGCTCCTCTAAACGCTGTTGTTAAAAGCTAGTTTAAATTGCAAAAGACCCCAGAAACATTCAGGAAAGTTTTAAAAAATGGATCTATATATTATGGAAAAATTCTCTTCCTTTATACTCATTGTTCATTTCCTGTATTGAAACATGATCTAAAAGCAACTCTTAAGAACTTATGACCTGCTTAGAGGCTTTTTACTAAGCACAACCTCCGTTATGTGAAGCACTTTTATTCTAGCTGTTTCAGTCCACAGGATTATTAAACAATAGCAGTAGAATGTTTTACAAGATTATGACTTTACTGTGTCATGATTTTTCTATTCATTTACCTGACTTTTCTATGAACTTCAGTTCCCTTCTTGTGAGACTAACTCAGCTGAAGTAGAAAATAAGCAATGATGCCCTTGAATGATTTCCTGCAAAATCTAAGAAACTGTGAAAAAATTCCATGTTTTATCTTCTATAACTCAAATAGGTCCTTAATGATAATAATATTTATGGAATTGAGAGTTTACAAAACATAATAATAATTTTCCTTCAACACTGAGTTTTTAACCTACGTTGTCTCTCTATATGCTTTCTGCTTTGTAGAACTTCCATCATGAGTGGTATGAAATTTGATCACAGATTTATGCCTACAATAAAAATAAAATCGACTTCAACACTTCATGAAAATGCTACCAAATATACAGCAGCCTCCCATAATGACAGAAAAATGACAGCAATAATGCGTTGGCGTGAACTGTCATTTGAGGAAGCAAAGGGAAAAAAAAATCATTAATAGATTTTTGTTAGGATAAAAAAAAAAGTGGTAAAGTTCCAAAGCGAACTCTTTATGCTTAACATGGTAGAAATATCATTCAAATAGTTTAGACCTGCAAGGAGATTACCTGTAATGCTGCCAAGGTCACTGCCAAGTTGTATTAATGGCCACGTTCAGTATATGTCAGTCACAGGAGTTAGAGCTGCCTTCTTCTTCCTTTTCTACTGCATAATGACCTACCTCTTAATGCACTCTGACAAACTGAGGTGAGTGAATATGTTTTTCCAAAATACAGACGGAAGAGTTCCATTCCACCACTCTTCTATTTTAATTGTAAGAAACATGTGGAATGTAAAGTCTGGCAGGAAAGAGTTTTAAATATTCTACTCTGAAAATTGAACCATTTTTAAAAATGGCACTTTGATTCTTAAAGGGAATTATTAGTAGCTGCATTGTGAATTTCCTTTCAAGTGCACATTTGCTTATGTTGCTGCAAAAGCACACAATATTTTTTAAATGCAAAATAACATTTTTTTAAAATCTAGAAATGTCATTGGAACACAGAGTTAGTAACAGAATGATTTAGTATTCAATAGTTAAGCTTTATTGCAGATTTGTAATTTCCACTTATCAATATTATACATCATTTACAGAAGGAATGTGAGAGCCTAAGCATATTGGCTTCCGAATTTATATCTACTGACTAGAATGTAACAGACATATTTATGTACTTAGAGTAAAAATAGATGAACACATCTTCTTTACAGGGCTTATATTTAAATAGAATGAATCACACCCTCAGAGAATAAATGATATTCTAGTATGTTATAGTAAGACTTGCTCATAGACATTTCACTACTAAAAATTTACCACTTTAGTCCTAGAATACCAGTTTAGTCCTGGTGTTGAGATTAACAATATATTAAAAATATGGGGGGAGTTAGCTATTTCTATTCTCAATTTGAAATTATAACTTGGCGTGCTAATTTCTTTGTTTCCCTTACATACATTGATTCATCAAAACATTATTGAAATGGCTGGAAAAGAAATAAGATATGAAGAAATACTGCACTACTTACATATCAGCTAACCCAAACAGTATTTTAAAACTATGTATAGAAAAAGATAAAAAGAGCTGTGTGCAGTGACAATTCTCCATGCCAACTTCCTCTATTACCACTTTCTTTTTTTTCATTTAGTAACTCATCCACAGAACAATAACATCAAAAAAAAAAAAAAAAAAAAAGAAGAAAAGAAAGAATAATTCCAGGACCTCTAGGTAGAATTTTAACAGGATGATTAGATGCATAATTAGGAGACTAGATCAAGACACCAATCTACAGCTTTCACATAAAACCACTATTTTTATTTTGTCTCATTCATAGCTACACGAGTTTTGGTAATGACTTGGATCACAAATGCATTACAAATGAGTTTCTCAAATTGGAAGTTGAAACAAGCAACTATTCCTAAATTACAAAAATCAGATTCAAATATATGCACTTATAAAGTCCATGAGTATAAACAGGCAATGCACAGGGTACAAATAAATTCCATTCTGCGAACATATTAATTATAACTAGTAATTGGTGAGGTAACTAAAATCAATATATAATATATTAGCTGAGATTTATAATCTTATTTCTAAAACTTTTTCATAGATGACATAGAATAATTTGCTATTTAAAAACACTTCCCCAAACGCAAGTAACAGAAAGCGGTGGTAGAGCGACTCTCTGTGATTTAAAAACCTAGTACCAACCCATGTTTGAAAGTCCAAAGCTATAAGTGGCTGAAGACAGCTTAAGAAAAATATAACAAACTTCCTTCCAAAATTGATTGAATGGGTGCAATTTTCTAGTTATGTCCTCCCTCTTATTTGGTAGAATACTGGGAAACATTATGTGCATGAAAAAGACTTTCTTAAGATAAAAATTCACATTTTCACTCCTTTACATCTTTTTACATAACAATAATAGGCAATATGCTAAGTGCTTTATATATATTATTTAATTATTGTTGTAATTATTTTAGTTATAATAAGGCAGACAAACTGAGATATATATATTTTGAAAACTTAAGCAGTGTAACATCCTACTCCATGCTGTTAACACTAGTGATTTGCAATTTCGGTAAGCACATAATAAAAAATGTCATGAATTCATCTCCATCTTCACTAATGGAGTGCACTGATGTGAAAAACAAAGTTCAGATTTTCGTCAATAATTGACATACTCCAGGATAAAAGTTCTATTTCCCAACGTCACTGTTCTTTGTCAAAGAGCTGGTTAAAAGATTTCTTATTTCAATGTGTTCTAGGTAGGTCATGGGGGATATGTTGTTTTCTCAGAACGATATAAAAATTCCTCATTGTTGTTGTAAAATATTTCTTTAAAAAATGTGGTAGTGCCAAGCACTTTAAAATACAGTGTACCCTTGAACAACCACTGCCCTCTCTGCACAATGAAAATGCACACAAAACTTCTGACTCCTCAAAAACTTACCTTCTAAAAGCCTACTGCTGACCAGAATTTTTACCAATAACATAAACAGTTGATTAATACATATTTGATGTTACATATAATATATATTGTATTCTTTCAAAAAAATAAGCTAGAGAAAGGAAAATATTATTAAGAAAATCATAGGGAAGAGAAAAATCTATAGTTATTTACCGAATAAAGCCTGTGTAAAGTGGACTTGTGCAGTTCAAACATGTATTGTTCAAGGGACAGCTATATTTCTAATTTACTTGTTTCTAAATCAGTAAATTTAAAAGAAGGTATTCATAATTAGACATGCTCCAACTATCTAAATCTTATTCACATATTTAAGGCCAGCTACACATGATTTTAGCTATTCTATTGAATTCTATGAGAAATCGCTCTTGTTTATTGTACAAAGATTGTGAAACCTGTTTGTTAAAAAGAAAAAAGGTCCTATAAACATGATAAAATACAAGTAAAATGGATGTGACATTTGGTTAGTGCAAAATGTTGTCTAAGTCTAAACTTAATTTAAAAGCTTGCGATAAAAGTTTGAGCAAATCTATCCATTGACTCTAAATGTTTTAACTTTATATTAATGGGATTAATGATTCACTTTTATTAAGGTTCAGTTTTTTCTGATGTTTCTGGAAGATGAATCTACAACTTCCTTTAGGATATTATTTATTGTTAATCAACATTTCAAAACTCAGAAACTTCCAGAAATTGTTAAATCTGGTATTACCTAGTTCTATTTTATTTTTGAATTTTTATAAGAATTTATTTGAACCAAAGTGACACTATATGCCAGGGAACTAGATTTCAAAAACTTCCTCCCTAGTTCTATTTTTAATTTAACAACATGAATTAAAACTAGTAAAATTCCACAACAAAATTTTTTCTTGAAAACTTACAAATATAAATTCACATAGTACAGTTGTTTTAAGTGACTAGTTTGTAGGATAATGTAGGTAATTATAAAATCTATTTCTATCCCACCAAAAAGCTGAAACCAAAAATGTTTCAAATCAAAATTTCTTGGTTGTAAAAGTTAAAAAAAAAAGATTACTAAACTTTGGTTTGTGCCATGCACTGTTCTCTTTACATATATTAACTCATTTAATCTTCACAGCAACCTTATTGTTGCATTATTATGTCCATTTTACATAAGAGGAAAATGAGACAAAGAGGACTTCCTTTCCCCTTCCCTGAGGTAAGTGGTGGTGGTTCAGGAACTGGAACCTACCCAGTCTGACTCCAGCCTCTGCCCTTTACATCCTGCTTAGAAGAATCCATCATTTTAATGAAAAATGATGGTTACTTTGATGGCTTTAAGAACATAAAGTATGAATAGTAACTACCAAAGTAGATGCGAGAATGGAGAAATTTAGAATTTTAGTAGACCGTGTCTTCGAGGCCAACATATGCCTAGACTGCCCTTCAATTTACCACAGGACAGCAAATAGCGCCTCCAGGCCTCATCACTCGCTTGGACTCTGCCGTCTCTTTGACACACAGACGAACATCAGTGTGTGTGTCTGCAGTGGTCGGCAAACTCGTCAGTCAGCAGAGCCGAACATCAACAGGTGTGTCTGCAGTGGGCGGCAAACTCATCAACAGCACAACGATCGAAATTTCTTTTGAGAGCCAAATTTTTGAAACTTAAACTGTATTATAGGTAGGTATATTGTTATTAACTTAATTAGGGTACTCCTAACCTGGCCTTTGCACCCAAATGTGGTATTTTGTGGAAGAGCCACACTTAAGGGGCCAAAGAGCCGCATGTGGCTCGTGAGCCGCGGTTTACCAACCAGGGGATAGGTATGTACATATATAAATAACTTATATATCATTAAAAACTTATAGTATATAATGACTTTTCAAATGAAGAACATAGTTTTTAATGAACTTGGCTTTGCTTAAACTTGTAGTCTATAATGAATTTTTTAAACAGAATAAATACATTTTAAATAAACTTGGTTTTGTTTCATTATTAGAATTATACCAAGTCTTTTAACTTCTACATGCTAACATTCTATAAGCCACCAATGTTAATAATTTCACTTTCTGGTTGACCATAAGCTAGCTACCTTATGGTGTATAAATTCAATATTTACTAATGTTTACCTCTCTACCTTATGTTTTTAAAATAAAATAATTTATGCATTTATAATCATATAAATAGACTATAATTTTTATCCTAGGTATTTGAAATTATAAAACCTTTTCATCATTTCAGAAAAAACTAAAGCACTTTAATTGTACTAAAATGTATGGAATAATTATTGCTTGAAGCTTTATAATGTAACCAATACAATCAGACTCAATCCATAACTGCTTTAGATATCTATATTATAGATGCTCCTCAACTTACCATGGAGGGGGGTATACCATCCTGATAAATCCATCATAAGTTGAAAATATCTTAAGTTGAAAATGCATTTAATATGTACTCAGAACCTAACTTACTATAAACATCATAGCTTAGCCTACCCTGAACATGCTTAGAAAGTTTACATTAGTCTACCATTGGGTAAAATCATCTAACACAATGAATATACGGTCAAGTATCTGTTGTTTACCTTCATGATCTCATGGCTGACTGGGAGCTGCAGTTTGCTACCCCTGCCCAGCATAACAAGAGAGTATCATCATACTACTTGTCACTAGCCTACGAAAAGATCTAAATTCCAAATTCTAAGTATAGTTACTACTTAATGTGTATTGCTTTCACAACAATGTAAAGTCAAAAAATCAAGTCGAAACATTAGTCAGGGTTCATCTGTTAAATAAACTATAAAACTGTATTTGTATTTTATTTCGCAACATTTCCATAAGGACAAATGAAAATTTAAATAATAGTGATTATATATGGAAGTAATTTATGCTCCCTTAGTACTATATGGCAAGCAAAAAGTAATTAGTATCTTCTTATGACAAGATTAAAACAATTTTAGAACAGCATACTAAAGTGTGTGTTCAATATTTACTAGCAACAGTCAAATTTATATTTAAAAATCATACCCGTTTACTATGCATTTTAAATCTCTTCTACATACTTTAAAAAGTTAGTTTTAAAGCTATTTCTACTAATGTAAGGAAAAACATATATTAAACATACCAGTGGTAGAGATGAAAGTTGAGATGAAGAAAATACATGTAACATAATGAAAGAAGGTAGTCAGATCATATTCTAAAGTCAATTCCTGTAAAAGAACATTCAAGGCAATGTTCAATTTATTTAAACACTGGTTTCTAGTTTTATTAACCATCATTTAAAATGAGTGTACTATATAACAGGCAAAATTTGTGAACAAGAATTTTTATTGTAAGTAGTGTAGTTTCCAAATGATAACTAAAATGGTATATATGTTGCTTTTAAGAATGTAATGTTAAAATGCAGCTATATCTGAAGTAGCTACCTAATGGATAATGAGGTCTTCTAGGTTGAACTTGTATACCCTTGACCAAGAGTCAATTATCAAACAGCTGTGTATACTTGGTAGCCAAATATATTCCATTAAAATGACTGAGAAGAAATGTTCCATTAGCTACATAATGCCTAGACATTCAATAAGTTGAAAACCATAAGTTACTACACTTAAATTGATACAGGTAATAAAAAATGGCCTGAATAAATAAAATCTATAATATTTAAATAATAAGATTATTATAAGAGACATATGAAAATGGCTAGTGAAGAGTAAAACTTATGATTTGACTATCATTTTGTTTTTCTTATTCCCACCATACACTAATGATAATCAAAAGTGGAATAGATAAAAAGTTTGAGTTAGCTTTTGTAAGATTTCTACATAATAGTTTTTAAAAGATATAAACCCTTTCCAAGATACCTGGTTCCTCATATATTTACAGGAATAAGAGATTAATCTAGTCAGATGCTTATCACAAAACAAAACAAAAATCCAACTTACATGAATCAATTGGATAAAACTTAAACTCCAACCAGGGCCAATAAGATACATTGTCTTTTCATGACTCATAAATGTCTCTTTTAACAGGTTTTATTAATTACAACAGTAATTAGTTTTAAGACTAAGCCTTTTCCACCCTTTTAATACTAAGATCTTTTCAAAACTACAGTTCAAAACTAAGCTTTTCCCCACACCCTTGACTGTTCCTTGATGTGGGGTGGTGCACTCTCATGAGGAATCCCATTATGCCTCAGATAAATGGCTTTGTATCAGAGACTTCCTTGTTTGTATATTGGAATAAAGGTTTTGATTTCTATACTATGAAATGAGGCAGAGGAGCCCATGCTGGAGG
The DNA here is from genome assembly GCF_036850995.1 of Saccopteryx leptura. Classification (NCBI taxonomy): domain Eukaryota; kingdom Metazoa; phylum Chordata; class Mammalia; order Chiroptera; family Emballonuridae; genus Saccopteryx; species Saccopteryx leptura. Next base: position 144,735,843 of record NC_089506.1, read on the forward strand.
AGAGCTGAGAAAGGCCACGCGGAGGAGAGGAGAAGCAGCCAAGATGGTGGAGTGAAGGAGAAGCCAGTTTGTGCAGAGAGAAGGAGATGGGGAACAGAGGTGAATAAGGCTGGTGAGGTAGAAACCTTTGATTCTAGGAAACTCGGATAAGTCAGTGGCTTTGGGAGCCCTGAATGGAAAGGGAAGCCTTTTCCCACTGTGTGTATTTCTTGCCCGCCGGGTGCAAGCTATGATGGTGGCTGCGGCTACTGGCCTTACAGGTACTATAGCAGATCTACTTCAAAAGTAATTTGTCAATTGCGGCATTATAAATCCATCAGAGAATATATTCTGAATGCAAAGATGAATAAAATCTAATCGCTGCCATCCAAAAAACTTAATTTTTACCAAACTGAGAAAGACACTTTAAATATTAACTTTAGTCCAATATTGAAATTAATAAATATAAACTAGGTACACATAAAGTCTTCTAAAAGTCAGACATGGGAAAAGACAACTCCAAGGGGAAAGGGCCCATGGTGGAAGTACTTAAGTGCTTTTCCTAAGTCTCTTTCATTTGAATTAGGCCCAATTATTACCCTTGACTCACTTGCTTAAATTTAATTTAACAAATCTATGGAACATCTATTATGTATGAAACATTCATTTAAATGAGAAAACAAAGATACTCAATGTGGTAGAGTTTCCAAGCTCTAGGAGTTTACAATTTAAAGTGAGTTAAGAATAACTTACATTTGTACAGTATTTCCATTTTATAATGCTATTTATTATACATGTATCATTTCATTAAATCCTTGAGAACCATGATTGCTGAAGACACAAAAGTTAACATTCTTTCTATTGGGATAAGAAAAAAGGACTGCAGTGACTCATGATTGTCTTAACTAGAGTCTGTAGGGTTTTACTTTTACGTTTCTGAGAACACATTCTAATTTTAGTATGTATATGAGTATACCGACCCATTCTCGAACAGTTTATGTGTGTTACTCTCTGCAGGGGCACCATGCGCAGGACAGGAAATGAGCAAGTAGGGTCGAAAGCACCCTGCAAGGGTGTCAGCTCCAGTGCTCTTCCTACTGAGAACAGACACGACTTTATAAAAGGGCTTTGGGATTCTCTCTTAGGCTTTTATTTTTAATTGCCAATACAGTATTAAATTTTGGAATTTGAAAGAGTCTTGATAAATGCTAGTAGAATCCTTTGAGAATCTTTTTAAAAATATTGCATATTCAACTTTATTTTCTTAAATAATCTGAAAATATTTTTATCCCCCAAACAAGTTACTTCACTTTTCAGAAAAGCATTATCTGAGTTTTAAGGACGACATATAATAATAAGACAGATTTCTTTTTAAATTTTTTGGCATTTTTCTAACCATTTTTAGGTTCTATTTCTGATACAGGAGAATAAAAGAATTAGTTGAGTTGATAAGTATTTTAAAGGCAGTAAGTAAAATAATGCACTTCATGTTGCATGAATTTTCATTCTTTTCCTTCACATTTCTTGTCAAGTAGCTGAACATGTGCACCAATTATGGTCCAAGTCTGGACGGTACACAAAATATCTCAGAGGGTTTTAAAAACAACAAAGGGAAAGAAGCACCACCACCAACTCTTTAAGTTAAATACACGAAGTATTGTTTTTAGACTCATAAAACCATTCAAGAAAGTATTTTCTTCCTATTAACTCAATCTCAATATATTTAGGCATTTCCTGATAATGAAATCCATCTTGTGAATGTCTACTTCAAATAAACGCAATGTATATAGTTCTATTTCTGTACTTATGCAAATAACCTCATGTCCAGAGTTTAGAAGAGGTTCTAATTCAAGCCCTACCAAATTTTTTTTTCCTCAATTCAAGTCAATTCATGTGTATTATCCGTCTACAATATGTTCCAGGAACTTTCCCAGTCATATCAGGGAACCCTGCAATGAACAAGACTCGGCAGAGGTTATAATGCAGAAGGAAGGGAGTGGCAGAATTCATCTTCTCATTTATTTAACATATATCTATTAACTATGTACATAGCAGATTCTAGCTTTTGAACACACGGGCAACAAAACTCAAAGCTGGCCTGGGGCATTCTGAATGAGGGTAGTCCAGTAAGAGTTTCTCAGAGGCCATGGAAAGCAGCTAGCCAATACGGGTAAGCAGTCCAGACCTCAAAGGCCTAGTTCAGTCAGACCCTTCTCAGGCATTCTCATCATGCACATATCCTTCTTAAGCCCTCCTGCTCTCTTTTTTAGTTCTTATTCAGTCATTCTTTGGGGAATACGTTTTCTCCTATATTCCACATATTAGCTAATGATAACTAATAAATATTTAGAGTAATATTTATTATATATCTGATTAAGAAACAGAAAAAGGCTATTTTGAAAAGAAATGATAAACTAGGAATACTTGCAATCTTTAAGCAATAACCCTCAAACTCCAATATACATCCAAATATTATGTTGAAAGTACTCCCAGGAAAGTGGGAACACTCATGATTCTGAGGTCTGTACCCTATGGACTACATTTCAACACCTAGAAATTGTTTTCATTATTTTCACAAAAATTCCACCTGCCACGTCAAAGAATGCTTTGACTAAGCATTACTGGTTAAGGAAAATTTGAACAATATAAATTCACTTACTTGTGTTACAACACCCTATGGCTTCCTACTATTTAAAAAATTTTTACTGTAACTGTGCAATGATGGGTTGTTGTGGACACAATGTGAGAAGCTAATCATTTAAAAAATTGTTTCCATGTAAAGTAAATCCTGGGTTTTCTAATTTTAAAACAGATTTTCAGGACACAAATTATTTGTGTTGGGGATGTGACTGTGTTATTGCGTACACAGAGGTATGCTAGGGTCCACTCAAAAAAGCAGGACATGTAGCAACAAGGCATGGCACATTTAAGCTCTTCATTTAAGCGCCAGCTCAAGTGTTTTCTCCTCTGTATTTCCAGAACCTTCATGCAGTACCAATTAAGTCTTTTATTTCCTGTGTAATCAAAGAATGTAGAATCAGCATGCAAGAAAGATAAAAAAGAATGTCATTTAGCACATGAATGTTCCTATATTAAGTAACTAAAGTATGAAGTAGTCTATAATAGGAAAAAAGTGTTTATTTTTTCAAACTCCTATAGAATATTTCAGTTCAGTTCATAGCAGAGAGAATACTAAATATCTACTGTTACGGCATCCTAAGAGATGCCAATAAATTGGAAACTAGACGGTACAATTAACTGTATACATTAGAAAGCTGCTCTGGAAAAGAAAAACTTCTTTTTGCAGATATGACATAGATGTAACATTAATGGCTACAAAAAAGCCATCAGCTACCAACACACACACACACACACACACACACACACACAATCAGCTGCAAATATATGTGTTAATTTAGGAGCAAGTACAAAAATTTGAGATTTTTTTTTGTGGGACTAAAATCCATAGTGTTCAACAAAAGGTACACTTCAGTTTTTTTTTCTTTTAAACAGAATAAACACATGGGGTGCTATAATAATAGACATTAATACTCCATACACAACTTGATCAAGTCCTCTAGTGCATTCCACAATATAGTGTTTAAAACCTTACAGGCCTTATCATTTCATTAAATACTTCCTGCAAGTAGGGAAGAGTATCAATTTCCTTTATGTAATGGAAATAAGTTACATTTTTATGTTCAGTTCAACGTTCAAATAATGAATAAAAATACCATTGAAATACTACGTTCTGTACGGAGGAAGTAAGCAGCAATTTCTTTTAATTTTTTTTATTTATTCATTTTAGAGAGGAGAGGGAGAGACAGAGAGAGAGAGAGAGAGAGAGAGAGAGAAGAGAGGAGAGACAAAGAGAGTGAAAGGGGGGAGGAGTTGGAAGCATCAACTCCCATATGTGCCTTGACCAGGCAAGCCCAGGGTTTCGAACCGGCGACCTCAGCATTTCCAGGTAGACGCTTTATCCACTGCGCCAGCACAGGTCAGCAGTTTCTTTTATATAATGGAAATACATTGCATTTTACAGTAGATTAAACTTTCTGATACTGAAAGTGCCAATGAAATAAATGAAGTACCTTCTGATATTCTTCTATATATCCCAAGGATGGAAAAAGAACAACGCTGCCACTTCTAATGTGAACAGAAGAATAAATGAATGCAATTCTTTGTAGGTTTCTTTTTTCTTTAATGGCAAGATTAGTTCCTTGGTAACGCCCTCCTAATCACTAGGGCGGCATGCCTGCTGGCCAATCTTCTGGATTTGTCTATTCCGTTTCCCTTAACATCTTTCCCTTCTAGAATCATAAAACAAAATGAACTGTTTTGTTGGTTTCCTTTTTTTTTTTTAAGAAATTGTAATTTTTTTCATCTTAAAAAATGCTATATTCCGAAGCATACCTTTCAGACATAAGCTTACGTCATGTCAGTGTGCCAACTGCTGCCTCACTGGGCGACAGGACTCAGCAGAGTTGGCCTGCTCGGTAGAGCCCCACAGCCACGATCTGGAAGCTCAGCCCCACCACGTGCGTGGCATTCAGATGATCCACAGCAATCCTGCAAGACTACATTTTAAGTAGAGCTTCCAATTTGCTGTGGTTGGCATGACCTAATTTTGGCTCGAAAGGTACATTTTTTTCCCCTCTGGGTTTTACCGATTACACATTGGAGAAAAAAAAAAATCTTCGTAAAGGAATTCTTACCTTCCCTTTCTTAAGGAAATTTAGGGAATTTAACAACTGTTAGCCTCTGGCTAATACACAAACTAGTCTTTTTCCAACTTCGCCTACATCTTGACCCCTCATGCCAAATATTTTCAGGCAGTCTATTTATAAAGCTCATCACTTCCCCTGTTACTTCATCTTTAGAAATGCCAATAATTTAAAACTGGAATGATACAGCTGGTCTCATAAACCGGGAAAGGAAAGGTTCTATGGAAGAGATAATTTACCTGTTATAACTTAAGAATTCAACTTATTTCTTCTCAATTTTATAGTTAAAAGGGAAGTTATGCTATGTTCCTTATTTATCACCTTAGTGTTCAAAGATGATTCAAAGTTCTCAAGATTTTGAATGCTAATGGAAGTTCTTAGCCCTGACTGCACATGTGTATTACCTGAAATACTTTTAAAAAATAATGATATGTAAATCCATCCCAGACCAATGGAATCAGTATCATTGGAGCTGGGACTTCAGCATTCAGCATTGTTATTGTTTAAAAGCTCTCCAAGAATTTGAATGTGAAGCCAGATCTTGAAATCCACTGTGTTAAACTCTCTTAAAAATATAAAGGTATGTACCCTAATACTGGTATGTTGTAGCATTATCTTATTTAAATGTAGTATGTTCTTGAAATTCACTGGCATATTCATCTGAGAATTGACTGCCATGAAAGAGCTTCTCAGCTATTGCATATGTGAGAAAAAAACTTATCTGGATAACCTTGCTGATTCTCAATACATTTATAAGTTGCAATCATAAAAGCTCTGTCTTTCAGAGAAAAAAACGGTCCTAATAAATATGCCCCTTTCTTGCAAAACCAGCACTGGAGATTTCCAAGGGTTTGAAAATCATTCGTTTACTATTGAATGTTTAGAGCAGGGGTAGTCAACCTTTCTATACCTACCGACCACTTTTGTATCTCTGTTAGTAGTAAAATTTTCTAACTGCCCATCGGTTCCACAGTAATGGTGATTTATAAAGTAGGGAAGTAACTTTACTTTATAAAATTTATAAAGCAGAGTTACAGCAAGTTAAAGCATATAATAATAATTACTTACCAAGTACTTTATGTTGGATTTTCGCTAAGTTTGGCAGAATAAATCTTTATAAAACAACTTACTATAGTTAAATCTATCTTTTTATTTATACTTTCGTTGCTCTGCAACAGCCCACCATGAAAGCTGGAACACCCACTAGTGGGCAGTAGGGACCAGGTTGACTACCACTGGTTTAGAGGGTTTCCAGTTGCATTAAAAAATAAATCTCACCTTATGATATTTACTGACTTATAAATCTATAATAATAAGCTAATTGAATTCAATGCTGTATACTTAATTTACTCAAGGTGATAATTTTCTAAATGCATGTGTAATGTTAATATATTATCTATTTGAGATCAAATTCAGTACATTTTATGACTTCCAAAAGAAGCAATCCATTAGATTAAAGTTCTCAGTCTTACGTCTCTACTCCAATCACTGGGAAATAATATAATCAAGCCATCTAGCCCAGTCCCCCTTCCTCCTTGCCAACATGAAACTGGGCTTATTAATGAAGACTCTCCTTTGTGGAGGTAATGTGGTCTAATAAATGTAATTAAAAGTTGCTTTACAGAGTTGGAATTTTATTCCATCATGTAACTAAGATGACCATTATTCTAACCCTTCCCTGACTCCCTACACACACACACACACACACACACACACACACACACACACACACACACCAATGGATTGGCTCATTCTACAGTAAGGCTTCCTCTGAAATAATGGAATATTTTTCTCTGTAACTTGTGGAACTAGTATATTTGTCTAGTCACACACTGCCTTTTCCGTCTTCTGATACACATACAGAAGCCTGCGTGTGTGTGTGTATTGCATGTATGTTTGCAAACACAAAGGAACAAGTTCAGTATCTTGGATTCCATGTGTCTTGAGGCCATAGTTTGTTATATGTCTTATAGATTTATTGCCTTCTCTTAGCGTACCTTATTTTCCAAGTACACAAGATTTTACCTCAGGGTACGAATTCTCTAAGGTACATGTATTTATTTACTTTTGCTCTTATAGAACAAAAAATGGAGAAATACCACTTGAAGTTGCTTTTTAGTTACTTTTTCTAAGAGATAGGAGTTGAGCCTCCACTGTATAAAATATTCTTGTAGTGCTATTTCCCTGTTGGTGCTCTTCTCCCTCATTCGTAACTTGTTCCACATCCTTGTCAAAACAGTGAACTGCATGGGAGGGCCTGGATCAGGCCCTGCTTCCTTTCAGCTGTGTTTCGGAAATGGGCTGTGAGTGGGAGTGGGGGAGGAGCAAGTCCTCTAGGTTACCTCGAGATCCAGGGTAGTTTTCTGTAATACCAGAGAATGCAAAGAGGATTAACTAGACTTTTATTACTTTTGGTACCATCTCATAGCTTCATTCACTGCCCCCAATTTCAACAGAACCTAAAGTCCTGAACAAGGCCTGGGAAGCTTCTCCAAATGAGGAGGCTAGGTTGAGAACATGCAAGTTCATATAAAAAACTCATATAAGTCTGTTATGCTTTCAGAGGGAAAATGAATTTAAAAAATCCCTTTTCCAGAATACTGCCAGGATTTCACTCATCATTTAAGGCTCACCTTAGATGTCCCTTCTTTTACTAAACACTGACCTGACTAGTCATCTCCTGAAAAAATTGAACATTCCCTCAGTTAAGTATCCACATGACCTCTGACATACCTGCAGTATAGCTTTTATAACATTACATTCATAATTGCATCTGGCATGTTCATCAGCCTCATCGGACTGAATCCCTCAGGTGCAGACACTCCATCTTTCACTCTTGTATCCTGAAATCTAGCAAGTCACCTCCTATTAAATATTCAGTGAATGAACTGACTAATAAAATTGTAGTGGATGAACAAACGGGAAGTTTTGGGAAACAGGAGTAGATATTTCATGGGCAGAGCTCAAAATAGTTATCAGCTTATTTTTTTCCTTAACTTTCAGAATGCACGAAGTTGTATGATCAAAGTTACAGATTTATTTTTATCTTCTAAATAGTGGTTGTCACCCAGGCTTCACATTAAAATCATCAGGCATCTCTGAGAAACAGCAATGCCTGGATGACAGTCCAATTTAATTCAAATCTAGAGGTGGGACCTGGACATCAATATTTTTAAAAAGCTCCCCATATAGACAGGACTGAGAACCACTGCTTTAAACTAACTACAAGAAGGACATGCAATGTTTTATACCTGTGACCCTGTCACTTAACATATACCCAAGATCAGTTCCGTTCACAGTTTATGAATGGATTCTGTTTGTGAAAACTGTTAGTTGATTTTAGTCCTTAGATAATTAAAAATTTTAAAAGGCTTTTGAAATGCAATAGCAGCTACATCACAATCTTTTTCTGGAAGTACTACTTTATGTAACTTTATGTAATTATCTTTTATAGAATTAGCCAACAGCTATAACTTCCTCCTCAGTCTTTGGCTAATCCAGGCCTTTATAGTAAATATTTGTTTCCTGTATATTTAGAACTCAAATGGATACTAAATATAAATCTGGTGCTTACTGAGTCTTAAGAGTGTGCTTTACAGTTGGAAGGTTCCAAAGAGGGAATTCAAATAACTATAGTCAAAATCACATTAGGAAGTAGACATAACTAGCTTGAGTGGTTTGGTTAGAAAAAATGAAATGAACACTGAGCATTAGCAGTGTGGCGCTTACTGTTTCATAAAGCAAACAAAACACCCTCGCCAGTGGGCACTACAGAGTGACGTGGAGGTCACTTGTCACTGTAACCAATTAATTCCAAATTATGCATCTAATTCCCAAATCTCCAAGTCACATTTCTAATAAAAATAATTTTTAAATACAGAGAACACAGGTTATTTTGGTGTTTGCATGGTAATCCAAATAATCATTTACTTCTTTTTAACAGTAAAGTAAAGCGGAACCAAATGTAGTTACTAAAATTCACTTTGGAAATTTGGCAAGGAATCCATGACTTTAAAGACATGGTAGCTATTAATTTTGAAGTCCAAAGCATATACATTTTGTAATTCATAAATATCTAAGTCTTGTTTGATCTCTGACCCACCTCTCTGTTCTTACTTCTAGGCAAAGGTGTAGTAATAATCTTATAAAAAAACAAGAAAACTGTAATATGGATAAGAAAGTTCATATTATTTCTCATAGTAAAAATCCTAAAGGTGATTCTTCTCTGTTTTTAAGAAGTCTTTTTAATGAATGCAGAAATACTCAGTTAAAAACTAAAAGCCATGTACTTGATGAATAAATTTGATATAACACTTCTTAGTATTCAAATATAATGCAAGTTATTCTAGCTTGTCAGTATTTACTTCACATCTATTTCTGGTTTTAAGGTTTTATTGTTTCCTTTTTTAACTACAAAGAGAAAGTTAAATGGCATGCTTTTAAATGGCATGCTTGAATTGAAATTCTCCAGAATATCTAACTGCACTAATTAAATTAACTGATGAACTCCTAAAATCCACTTAATATCCATGAATATATTCTGACACACAGATCACATTCTTACACTAAAACTACATAAATTATTATGATTCCTACAAATAAAGGTTAAAAAATTAAAACAGCTCAAAAAGGGAGTAGCAAGCTCAAGGTTACTATTAGAAAGATGACATAAAACTAGATATTCACATTTTGATTAAAACTAGCATTGTAACTGGACAAATATATTTCACAAATAGTCATAAGACATTATTGTTTGTGAAAAGATCTATCAAAAGTTGATAAAAAAAAAAAAGCCTGACTGTGGTGGCTTAGTGGATAAATCATTGACCTGGAATGCTGAGGTCGTCGGGGGGTTGCCCAGTCAAGGCACATATGGGAAGCAATGACTATGAGCTGATGCTTCCTGCTCCTCTCTCTCTCTCTCTCTCCCCCCCTCTCCCCGCCTACCTAAAAATCAATAAATAAAATTTTTTAAAAAGTTGATAAAAAAAATAGGTGTTTCTTTCCAGATTAACAATATGGAGCTGTTACCATAGAGCAAGAATTAGATCACTTCTTCTTAAAAACCATTCAAACATATCACACAAAGAATAGTTTTAAATATGTCTTTTTGGAGTTACTGAACACTTTTCCCCAAGATGCTATGTGAAATTAGGTTTCTATAGTCATTTTCTTTTTCTTGTCTAACGCTGAGATAATGTATGTGAGATTTTGGCTTAGTGGGTAGAAGAGTGGACTCCGGAGGCCGACTGCACTTGAGGCTCTAGCATTAGCACAGTGGGTGACTTTAGGCAAGACGCTTAACACGTTTTTGGCTTAGTTCTTAATCTGTAAAATGGGGATAGTAACAGTGATTATTTCATTTGGTTTTGAAGAAGAAATGAGTTAGTGCATCTAAAGCCTCAAGCCATTAGAAGAGTGCCCAAATATACAGTAAGCTTTCAAAAAGTGTTAGCTGTGATTGTTATTATGTGTAAAAATAGCTGTAACCAATACTTTCAATATAATAATACAAGTTTTTACACATATCATAAAAGTTATTAGAATTATTAGAGGTATTGTAAGTAGTGACAAAGGATAAAATTAAAAGTGAAATTTGTAAGTCATAGTTGAAAATATCAAATACATTTATAGAAAACCAGTCTTATTTCCAACCACCAAACCAGCAAGAATCGAAAACGAACTGGTCAACATATGTTTATGCAGATGGAAAGAGGATACAACTGTCTAAATTCCCTACAGACAGCTCTCTGGTCACTGCAGTCCAACCTATCATTATCTGTGCAGGAAGACTCTTTGATGGGCTTTGTAGTCTATGAATAATACATATTTTGGGGGACAGCTTCATAAAAATAGTCTGTCTTTGCTTCAAAAAAACCTATGACTAAGCAAATACAAAGAAAGAACTGCTTCCCAACCTCAAAGGAAGGTATCCATGTTGGAAATTGAAGCAACTGGCAAAAAAAAAAAAAGTATTTTTGAGATAATACTTTTATCTCAGATAACTGACTCCATTGTTCATATCCTAGAGAACCAGGAAAAATATGAGTTTCAAAACTATTCTTCCCTTAATTTTTAAAAAGAAAATTGGGGAAAAAGTCTGATTATTTTATTATAAAGCATTATAAATAAAAAAGCCTACTTTTTTTTAAAAAGAAGATCTAGTATTTAAAAGTATTTCACAAGGTAAACCATATTTGCAAATGTTCTAAGTTCTATGAATCTCACTAAAAGGATAAAGCTTTTTTTTTGTTTTTTCCTAATGAAATTCAGGACTGTATTAACACTTTGAGTGATAGGGGATTTTAAGGATTAGTTATTCAGGTTAAGTACAATTAAGTTTGTCTGTGGAGTTTTGTCTCAAAATAGTATTGTGTATATTTATATTGTAGCAAAAGAAAACATTCTGGTTGTCCTACCATACCTGTGACTGCTCTCCTAACATGGCAGTAGTAAGTTAGCAAGGTTCAGTTTACTGTCTTATAATGTACAAGAGCAAATTCCCCCGCTCCACTGTGGATGGCTTTGAGGGGAAGAGTAGTAGGAAATTCTCATATCCCATGGGATTTGACCAAATATTTTTTTCAGTTCACTGCCTGTACTTCTTGGTGTAGAGTAGGCCTTTTTTATCCCAAGAGCAAATATTCAGGATTACCAAAAACGAAATAATTTCAAGTTCCTACAGACTACTTAAAAAGTAAAGTTATATGACACATCAAGTCATGATAAATTAAAGTATTGCCAGGAAAAAGTGAACTTTAGATATGTCCTTTATAACTCATTTTAAACATACATGCCCTGTTCACATCATCAAAAACATTACACAATCAACCTAGGCTAGACATACATTTCTATATTTAAACTATAATTTTAAAAAATCTTCTTTAGGGCCCTGGCCGGTTGGCTCAGCGGTAGAGCGTCGGCCTGGTGTGCGGGGGGACCCGGGTTCGATTCCCGGTCAGGGCACATAGGAGAGGCGCCCATTTGCTTCTCTACCCCCCCCCCCCTCCTTTCTCTCTGTCTCTCTCTTCCCCTCCCTCAGCCAAGGCTCCACTGGAGCAAAGATGGCCTGGACACTGGGGATGGCTCCTTGTCCTCTGCCCCAGGCGTTAGAGTGGCTCTGGTCGCGGCAGAGCGACGCCCCGGAGGGGCAGAGCATCGCCCCCTGGTGGGCATGCCAATTGGATCCCGGTCGGGCGCATGCGGGAGTCTGTCTGACTGTCTTTCCCAGTTTCCAGCTTCAGAAAAATACCAAAAAAAAAAAAAAAATCTTCTTTAAGAATTAAGAAAACTTATAACAATCATTTGATATAACTCTAGACAAGCTAATTTAGCAGTTAATCCATATGATATGACAACAGATCCAATAAAGTCCAAGCAAATTATTTTCTTACTAAAATACACAAAGTTGTTTCAAAAAGGGCTCGTACTGTACATTGTTTGAGTTGTCTATGTGACAATGTGTTGACAGAAATTATGCATTAAATTGTATTTCATAAATTTTCTTTATGAAGAAATATAACTAGCTATCCTATATAAATAGATAATTAATGCTTAATTTGTATGTGATTAATCATTAATACAGTTTCTATATCTTCATTTTAGCTCATGTGAATTATAACTTTGATAAAAACACTTAATTTTCCTGCACTTTGAGTTGCTCTTCATGTCAAAAATTATTTTAAAAATCTCAAATTAGCACTTATGTACATTTTAAATCTTCAATTTTAGGACCTATTTAACTACCATGATCTGTATACAAAATGTGTGTCCACTACCAATCTGCATGTGCAAATATATGCAGCATGCACTTAGTGCACATATCAAAAACTTCCAACTCTGCTAATTTATTAAGCTCAATGTTTCAGAAATAAATGCAGGTTTCCATTCCTCATTTTTTAAAAAAATAAAACTAGAGAAATTGTTTTCTATGAAGACAACAAAAAATTGAGTTTTATTTAGAATACATGATAGAAATATAGACACCTTAATAAATAAAAATCAAGTTCAGAAATGTTTACCTATTATGCTTTTATAATGTGAACATCTACAAAAAAAATTTACATTGTTTTCAGAGAGTACAGTCTATCAAGTGTCTCCATAGGATAAAATAGTTTAACTGCCTTCGGTTTAATTTAATGATGTCAAAGACTTAAGAAAACCCATATGATCAACGAAGTAAAAATACTGATATTTATGATTTGATTTTAAATAGTATATCACAATCTTTTAAAAGAAAGCTTTGATTTGAGAAGGGAAGTAGGTTTGCTTTTAGAAGACATGAATCTAATGATTATGAAGTAAATTTTGCAATTAGGATTACAAATATGACAAATTAATATTTGGTGGATTTAAAATAGTATAAAAACCTACTCTAAGATTTAAATACAATACATATTGTTCATCAGTAAAGATGTTTGTGAACTTTTAAAATTTAATTTTTAATGGAAAGTAAATATTTGGTCAAAACATGTTTGCAAAAAAGCTTTTGGTCTACCACTGTTATAAAAGTTTCTTAGAAATCTCTGAAAGGCTGAGTACAATGAAACTAGGGCAATGCATATATTCTCAGTTACTCTTTAAAAAAACCTGTAAAAGTGACGACAGTGGCATGTTCTGACACATTCTTTTCATAAACCAAACCCTGTCAGTGACAGCAGAACAGACTGTGTGCATCTGCTGGGACCGAGCCAGATGACAGTGGGAAACGCACATGGACACCTTGGCACAGCAAATAAAAAAAACGGGAAAAAAGACCTGGAAGAGAATGTGCTCAACTTTAATTGAATCATTCTTTCCAACATGATGAACTTCATCCAACCACCTCTTGTAGCCTGTCAATTTTAAATAGAAGAATGTGTTTTAAAAAGGTCCTTTGTAAATTAGAGCTGTTTTGTCCTCTTTTAGCACTAAATAGCGACTCAGGGTTTGAATTATTTCTTTAAATTATGGCAAATGTAATAAGCATTAAGGTTACTTAAAAAATAAAAAATAAATAAAGAAGAGGCCAAACCACTCTACCACAGTCTGGTACAAGAATGCTATACTTCTAAAAACCCCTTTCAAGTTCAAGTCCAATGTCAAATATCTGGGTTGTTTCAAATTATGTGGGTATTATACTGCCACACACGAGAGAGATGCCAAAATTCAAATATTCTGCAAATGTGACTATTGTAAATGCTACTTGGACTCAATAGTGCAACAAAATTTTATTTTATGCTGATCAACCACGGTATTGTTTAAACAGTCGGCTCAATAGCAGTAGAAAGGTCCATACATAAAAACAAATGTGCTTCTATAAATCATATCAGGAAGTTCTCTTGGATGCTCTGATTACAATGAAAATTTATTCCATACAGTATACAATGCAAATTTTAAACTGGAGACCAAGTTGTTTAATAGATTACCAGTCTGATGGAAGCAGCTGCAGTAAAAAAAAAAAAAAAAAAAAAAATCTGGTGATTAACAGCCATTTTCCAGTAATCATAACCCTGGAAAGGGCTACTAAGCAGGGGGAGGGAGTTGCAGATGGAATAATTCTCTAAGCCCATGTGCCTTAGAGGGCTCCATCATCTTCATGCAGACATTATTATTATTATTATTATTTTAAAATTAAAGCTTTTAGAGGCATCCCTGATTGCAGTGTTGGGAGCTGTCCATGCTGTTTTACCATGGGGAAGTCCACTCTGCTAGCATTCCTTGCGCTGAGCACTCTTTAGCCAGGCATTAAAACAAGGCTAGAAAAGAAAGCTGAATGCAAGGTGCACACTAGAGGGCCATTATTCAAGAGCTTGAGAATCATTTCAAGAAGTTGCAACTCCACAGGCTGTCTAAACTGGGCCGGCCTCATCAACATCACCTGTCATCCAAAATATAAATTTCTTTGAGAAACTGAGTTATGATAAATGCTGAACAAAAAAGGTGGTCAACAGACTCTGAGACCAGAAATAGTACCATTTTCATCCACATCTTATCAAAATTTGTTTATCTATGTTATCAAAAGGTGTAACCCTCAGGTAAAATTCTGCATTTTTTGAACTACATTATATTTCTTCTTACACAAAGGAACATACCCAAATTAAAGTAAGTTCACTTGCTCATCATTTCAAAGTTGATAAACTATAATTAAAATGAACAATCTCTGAAATCTGAAAAATAAAAAAATAATGATGGGTGTGCCATTTACTTATTTCTTTAAAGTATTCAAATAAAAAATACATTTTATCTTTACTAGTAAATAAAACTTATTAATTTATTCAACAAATATCTATAGAAAATCTACCATTTGCAAGCGTGATTATGAATAGAAAGATGAGTAATATGACACTCAGTCTTCATAAATTAATTCTATCAATCTTATTACAATCAAAATTACATAGAAAAATAAGAATTATTAATGTATCCTTCAAAAGTAGATAATACTAAGGTGACCAACTTTTTTACAATTAAAAGGACAAAAATAAATTTAAGAAGACAATATCATAAATAAAATAAACATTTTATTCCTTGCAATAATACACTATAATATGATAAATGCATAATAAAAACATTTGTAATATTTTATATTATAATTATGCTTACATGCCTATAAATTTTTAATAATAATTGCAAGAAAAAAGTACTCATTTAGATACAAATATGTCACATCACACGCAATGGATCGACTCTGCATCAATTGAATATGGAAATTTACAGATTAGCCTTCCAATTTAAAAATGGAGGACATGTAGGAGGACACTTTTCAAGGAAGGATGGAACTTACAAAAGAAGGGCAATCCTCCCTAAAAGAGGACGACTGGTCACCTTAATAATACTAATGCTAAAGAAAAAAAAACCCTTTAGAATTCTTGGTAAGCTTTTTCAATATTAAAACCACTTATTAATTCTATGTACATCAAATGCTTCCTCCAAACTGAACTTTTATTAAAACTAAGCAATAATCTACCTAAAATTCAGAAGTTTCAATAAATGACTTTTAAAACTTATAAATGCAATAATTTTGTTACTTTGGTTCCATTAATGGTTGTAAAAATAATATTTCTTTAATAATATCTGATTCTATGAAAGGATTTGATTATTTAAAATATTTTATTTATTAACTTTAATGAAAGGAGAGAGAAAGAGAGAGAGAAAAGGGAGCGGGAAGAATCGACTCGCTGTTGTGTTTCACTTGTGCCTTGACCAGGCAAGCCCAGGGTTTTGAACCAGCGACCTCAGCATTCCAGGTTGATGATCTATCCACACTGCACCACGACAGGTCAGGGGATTTTGATGTTCTTGAAGAAATATATTGTATTTAACAGTCATTAACACTGGCCCAATATAGCATCAGAATTATAATTTTAATCCAATTTTAACAGAATGATAGTATTATTGAAAAAAGTTTAAAGTAATTATCCTACCAAGAATTTTTAAGTTATCATCATTGGCAGAAAGATAAAATAATTTAAAAATAATGTAGTGCTATGATAATTTATTAATTACTGACCACTTACATTGTGCTTTTATATGTATCATCCTGTTTAATCCTTAAAGCTCTGAAGAGGTGGGTGGCAATATTATCCCCATTATACAGATGTTGAAACTGAGGCTTTCTGGTGGTTAAATAACCTGCCTATAGCTACTAATCAGTAAATGGGAGGCAATATTTTGAACCCAGTTTGGTCTTTGTTCTTAACCATTACCCTCTATCTATATTGTTTATGGATCACTTCATCTAATAGGACATATATGTATTTATTATACATGTATTAAGGAAATGATATTAAGTATAGCAATGAGGTCTTCAAACTCTTTACGCTTGCAAATCAAAAGAACTGATTTTCTCTTGCACTCATCTTCATCCTCTCATGCTTTTTCTCTCTCATTCTCTCTGCTCTCTCCCTATTCCTCCCTGCCCATACACTCCCCACCACACACACACACATGCACGTTGAATGTTTTCACAGAACATCATGAAAGCCATAACTTGGTTCAATTAATTCAATAACTGTAGTCCCTCTTAAAACTTCAGAATGCTGTGCATTTTTGCCGTAAATGTACCATCCACTGACTCTAAAGTTGTCAGTGGTTCCTTACAAAGAAACCATCCTATAGTCTGCTATTTCAAGATAGCGTCTAGAGCTCTTTCATGACATGGCATTGGGCTGTGAAGAACCACATCAATCTCTCAAGTGTAAAAAAATATGTCAACACCTGAAACAATTCTATGATCTCAATGTGTAGTCAAAACAAGTTAAAAGTGCACTTGCTTTCTCACAATATCAACAGTTATGAAGCAAGGAGGGAACTCAGGAGAGAATCCAAAAACAATAAAAATTGAGAAAAAAAAGGTGAGGTCAAGAATTCTTTGATTTTTGAAGTTATAAAATGGGAGGATGGAAAAAAAATCACGCAGTGTTCCTTCTAACTCACATCAAGGAAGATCAAACAGTCTTGGAAGGGACATTGCCCATTTATTTCGACCAAAAGGACACAGGGAAAGAAGCAATGGGTCTGAGTATTTTATCCAGCCTTTTGCAAAACTGTTCATGTTATCGTGGGAATTTCTTTTTTGGTTTTATGTAAGGGGTGAAAACTCAACTGTGAAGAAAAGAAAGATGCAGTCAAAATTATTTCCTTAACCTATAACCTATACAGAGTCTAAGTGGTCTTTGGATAAATACCAGAAATGAACAAAAGAATACACTTTTTTTTTTTTTTTTTAACAGCCAGGCTTGTTAGTCTTATTTTAGTTAAGAAAAAATTCCTGATGGAATTAGGTCTGGATTTATACCTTTTTAACATATTAACTGTTATAGAAGAAGAGTGAAAAGATCTACTTTCTGGACCACAATACCTTTCCTTAAAGACCACCCAACAACTTAACGAGACTCCTCAAACGTGAATGGAAATCAGGCACCTTAAAAAAGTCCAGTACTTGGTCATTTACTATTTCACAGTTAAAAATGTTTAAAATTCTTGCCCAGAGAATTACCTACTATGAGAACCTTCATGTTTTAATCAAATACAGTTTTATAATATTTAAATAGCAAGAAAATCCATTTCCTATTTAAAAATTTTTATCCAGTATACACTAAACACTTGGAATTTTGAAATGTGTCTAACAATATTTATTAAGTGGTAATGATTCAAATTATCCTACAGTTCGGGAGAATTCCAAGAAGATAAAAAAGTCTCACACCATATCCTAAATATAAGCAGTTTTAAAGGTTGAATCTGAATTTTAAATAGAATGCCTAATTTTGTAAAAATAAATGTCAAAAATTACTGACTCCTATTTATATTAATATATGCAAAAAACGTTTAACAATTTCTCTCCCTTCCTAATGAGCCCTGAGACTGTGCCAGGTATAGGACGTTGCTCATAACACCTATGGCAAAAACAGGCCCACATGATCATACTCTGGCGTACATTTACATTTCAAGGTCTATGTTGTATTAATTTCTTGACACTATCAGGAAACATTTGCCTCCACAGAAAAATAGTGGCTTCTTATTTAAACATAATTAAAATTATCTCCCTTATCTATTTTAAAGATAAAGTAAATTACATTTAAGTGATGGTCTGACTTGGTATATTTTATATTGGCAACTGACAATTAGTTCAGTGGCTTAATGACTAAACTAACATTTTAACACTATTTGTACACTGCTAAATTTGCTATGAAAGTAAAGGTGCAAAATATTCATTATATATTTTTACTTAAGGCTCCCACATAATACATTTTTATCAGAGAAGGCAGTTTTAGAAAGTTATGCTGGCAGTAATCTCACTACCCTGCACACAAATGAGAATTCTACTGTTGATTGAAAGGCGCCATGGCAGCTAGAAATTATTTTTTAATAGGATTTTTAAAAATCACATTGGTAATGACTGAAAGTGTAACTGGCAATTAAAGACTGGTTTTAAACAATTTTTTACTTTATTTTACAAGGAGATGTATGAGTTTTCAGACTATAGTTTTAAATGTAAAGAATTTTAATACAGATATTTGAGAGTTGATTTATTTTGCAGGGTAATAAGCACAATACTTACACTGTACCTTTCAAATGAAGAGCATAAACCAAATCTGAAAACTAAAGCCCATATCTTTTCTTTGTACTCTTATTTTGACCTAGCAATCATTAAAATTGTGTTTATCAATAAAAATTACTATAGTGCCACGTATTGGGGTGGAACACTGCAATTTCCAGAGATAAGTACAAAAATTACTTGATGTCAATTTGCATCGCACAATGACCTAACATACCTGGAATATAATGCACAAGCTTCATTGAAAAGGAACCATTATATTTTTCTCTGCAAACAAAAAATAAATATAGGCATCTGATTGGGTCTCCTTGTGGTGGGAGGAGGAGGGTGAGGAAGAGGTCTTGTTTCTATCTTGCACCTATTGTTTTATGCATTCTAAACTGATTTAGGGGAAGAAAAAAGAAGCATAGTAAATCCACTTTGCAGTTTACATCCTAGTGATTTAAGACACTTGATTTTAAAGTTAAAGAAATAAAACATTATGTTTTTCCTTTACCAAAGTGACTGCCCAGGAAGAAGGCCCTCTCCTCAGCCTATGCAAGGGGAGACAAGGACATGACTTGGGGCTGAAATCCCGCAGACAGAAGAGGGGAAGTTTATGATGTGGCACTGTGCATGGAACTGGTCTGCAGCCAGCAATTTTCATTCTGTAGTTCTGCGCCAGTACCTGCCCTGAATTTTCAGAAATAAAACCGCACCAGAGTTCTACCTTAGAAACTGGAAGTTTCATGGAATTAAAAGAATTTATTTTACTTTTTTTATCCTGGGTGTAATTACTGTTCTTAAAAAGAACTGAAACTATAGTAACTGGAGGTTTTTTTGTTTTTTTTTTTCCTTTTTTAGCTCCTCAAACTACCTTCCCACAAAGCCATTTAAGTTAAATGAGACATTTATAGACTCACCTACATGAAGGAAATAACTTAAAACATCTGCTTAGACACATACGTTCTGTTCAGATATAAAGAACATGGCAAAAAAGAACTGAAAAATATAGGGGCATTATATTCTTAAAATGTGTGTTTTTCTGTATGTGTGTGTGTATGTTCATTCATTAAAGAGATTTTTGACTGCAATTAGGTAGTCGGTCCTATAACGGCTTCCTTGTGTGACCATGATTTCTAAAAATAAAATGCTCGAGTGCATATTTCTGCTAAATAATCACATCTTCAAAATTACTTTAAAGAAATCCCAATTCCCTCATGTTACATTAAGCAATAATACCAGCTTTTCATAATAAGCCTTGGTTGTACACCTCATGCATGGTCAACAATTAATTGGGAGGTTAAAAAAAGTCATGTTTATTCTATTAAGTTGTAGACTAATTTCCTTGTCTCTTCTTCCTTATTTACATTAGTGAATCTATCTTTTAATTTTGCAAATACATAAGCATATCAAAGCTGCCTATCTTTGGGGTTCAGGAAAGACACAGTCTCTTCCGTATCATTCTAACTTGCTGAAACAATCATAGACACGTGGAAAAAAAACCAGAGAGAGTGAGCGAGAGAGGTAGTTGTTAGCTGTTAAAAAAAAAAAAAGAACTTTAAATTCTATCACAGGACCATATTCACCACTTTTTAAAACCAATATGCTAGAGGTCCATAGCATCTGAGAAAACTCATATAAACTCTTCATGTGCATCTTATCTACGACAACAATATACAAAAAGAAAATCAGACCACGCTCAGGATGCGATGTGGAAAAAGCAGGTTCTCACCAGGGATTGCTTCAGAGCTCAGTCTCTAAAAACAAGCTTAAGGTACTTTATTTAAATAATTACTAGAAGATTTGCATTGTCATCCTACATGAATAGCAACCTCTTGCAGGATGAACAACATTGCTCCATTCATTTCAAATTTACAGCATTAAGAATTAATAAAGTCTCCATAACGTCTGCATTATTAAAGAGTAATGATTCCTGCAGAAATCTGCCCGTAATAGGTTTGCTGTTTTTATTGCTTATAATATCACCAATTTCCTTTATAATGTTCTCAAAGATTCTTTTTATGTGTATTTTGAACTTTGTTTGCACTAGCCACTATATTTAAAAAATAATTACAGAAATTTAACTTGGGCAATACAATGACAATGTACAACAAATGCATTATAGTGATGACAAATGAATGCTATTCATATTATCAGTGAAACCAAAACATGCTTTTATATAATAGGCATCACTTAATATCCATATTTGATAGGAATATAGCTTTTCTTTCTGCAATTAATGTTAAAATTTGAGATATTATTATTTTGGATAATTCTTTTTATAATCTTATTCTTTACACTGGTACTTTATTTTCATAGAATTTTCTTCATTTGTACATGTAAAAACAACTAACAAAACAAAACACTGATAATATTTACTCATTCTTAAAAGAGAGAGATAGGGAATGGGTACCTCTATTTCATTTATCTCTTCATGCCTCAATACGTCTGTAAAATAGTTACTATTGAACTCTTGTTTTGAGCAAAATTAATTCTGGTGCACTTTATAAAAGTTAAATAATATTAAAATTACAAAACTTTCATAGACTTTTTTTAGCATTCTGTGTGAGAAGGGTTATCAATAACTTCTTTTAGAAAAATATGTGACAGTGTCCTTTGCTCACTAACTACAGCAGACCATTAGAAATGATTTTTTCTCATGCTGTTATTCACTTACATACTGCATATTTGCTTCAATTCTCCAAGGGAAGAAATGTGGCTCTTGTGGGAAAGGTCCACCCCTTTCTACATGTTTGCTTCCTTGAACGAAAGGAATACACCCCCTTACATTCTTTGAAATGTGTCCAGCATGCACAGAATTGTAATAGCACTGTATTAGTGACCAAACTAGAAAATCTTACACGAGAGTTAAATACTGTTAAAATGTTAAAATGTGGTGTGTTTTGGACCCAGAGGATAAATTATGCATATGTATGTAG
This sequence comes from Saccopteryx leptura, assembly GCF_036850995.1. Lineage (NCBI taxonomy): Eukaryota > Metazoa > Chordata > Mammalia > Chiroptera > Emballonuridae > Saccopteryx > Saccopteryx leptura. The sequence continues at coordinate 144,757,502 of NC_089506.1, forward strand.
GTAATAACAATGAACTACATTCATTCAGTCTAGTGTCTGAGTCTGGGCTCTCAGAGCACTTGTCATAATGGAAGAACTCTGTGAATGTTTTTGTGCACATGTGTGTTGTATGACAACCAGAAGAGGCCCATAAATGTTACAGGTTTTTGAATGCCTCCTTTGAATTGAAGGCCTATTAGGGGAATGATCCTCTCTTTCATAAATATTTTAAAGAAAAACATTGAAAAGTAAAGTACCCATCTTCACAAGTAGAATCGGAAAGCTGTTTGAATTCGCAGAAGTGCAAGACTATTGAAAATCTTTGCTCATCATCCTAATGGCAGAAAACTCGCACCAAAGTTGGTATCCACTCATTTCAACCTCATCAAGACAATCTGCTGGTCAGGAGAACTTATGTTCTAACAAGTCTTCCTTCAGTTATGTTGAATAACATACTCTAAAGGCAAGTATTATTTGGTTGTTATTTTCTATTAAAGTGGAAATCTGTACATTTATTTTTTTCTAAACCCTATTTTTCTTTACTGCACCGTTACAAAGAAATCTGCAAGTATCAAGACACAGAGTAGGCAAAATTTTATATCTCCTTAAAGATATTTTAGTGTTTAAATGCAATTTGTTCAGTAAGCATTTCCAAATTAACACAACTATATAATTTTCAGGCCTACAAAATGGAAGCTATGCTATTCCGCTTTGTTTTTCTGTTGGAATAAGAGTGAGGAGAAACAGTGAATATATTAACTGGAACTGAAGGTAAAAAACTTATTAAAACTTAGTAAGATATTGTTATGGTCAAAGAAAACCTGCAAGTCTGTGCCATAAATCCAGTCAGATAAAACATCCCATTCACTAGAATTTCTTATATTATTATAATGCACAGAAAATTAAACACATAAATATTAATTTTATGTATCACAGAAGATGTAGGCAATGAAAATGCAATGTTTACATTTATGGATGACTCATTAGTGTTTTATTGTGTGAAACACTAGGAGGCATCAGTTGGGTAAAAAAGGACTTCAATTTTTAAAGAAGCAAGAAATTACTGTAGAGTTAGAAGTGTAAGAAGTTGAGGTTTTCAAAATGTTATGTAAACCAAATTTTACTCTCTGAAATAAACTCTAAAAACACCATATTTTGTTATACACAATGATTTTTATATAACATTCATTAAATATGTATAATTTGACCAATACACACCTAATATGACATTTTTCAAACGTATGGATTCATAACTATGTAATTACACATTTTTATGAATACTTGGTAACAGAATAACATAATGGCTATTGACTACCATGCATTTTCTGCTCACTCAGTACCATGAGTGCATGTTGTATTTCTGGCAAATTCTGTTTTGTGCTCTCTACAATGGCTCTGAAAATGTCTACTGCAATTAAACCTTATAATAACTGCTTCCCATAAGCCGCTAGAACTTGATGTCTGTTTATAAGGAAATGAAGGAACTTAAAATTTAAGCAATGAAGACATATATAAAAAGGACATTTTCTCTTATTGCACTATTGAATGCCTGTCATTTGAAAAGCTGAGTTTTCCACTGTTTGAATGGCTCTTCATAATGATGAAGCAACAGGGTCGTGGTATATGCTTAGCTGGCAATCATTTGAAACTGGAGTGTCTTGCTACTTTTCAACTATCAGCTTTTATGTTTGACCTATGAAAATAACACGTGAACTGGGTAATCCGCCTTTTGTAAGGTGCACAGACCCTGTTGTCGCTCCTGGTTTTGTGAATCGCTTTTGTAATCTGGTTTGATTTCCTAAAGATGACAGATCTCGGTGAACAGTCAGGCTTTACTGAGTGCAAGGTAGTCCATGCGCCCCTGAGATTCATGTACAGTGCTGAGGACAGGGATCTTAACCACCAGTCCTTCAATATGCAGCACACGGACTGAATATCAGTGATGAAATATTGTCATTGTGTACAATATATTCATAAAATTAATATATGCACTTTATAAGCTTTAGCTATTAATCTGTGTGGTGTTTTCTCAGAGGATGTGCTTTTGAAAAATAAGTAGAACTTTATTAATAATCTCTTTTAAAGTCTACTCTATGACCCTTCATTGCATATAAAATTCTTCCATGCTGTTTTGAATCATGTCCTTGAAGCCAGGATTCTTTAATAACTTTTTTTTGTAGTTATGTAGCACAAGTGTTGCTGCACAGATATTTCCCCATTTTTTGTCACTTTCTGAGATTTCATAGACTCAAAATATACCCTACATAATGTTGGGAAATAAAACCACAAATTATACTACAATAAACAGAAGAAAGTTTTGAAATCCAATTTAACATATGCCAAGAAGTTATTTAACTTTTTTTTAATAAAAGAAATTTAAATACAAATCACGCACAGAAAGATATGGTTTTAATGTTATGCAACTTATTGATTTGGTAAAATGAGGGCTAAGAAGGAATTCATAAAAATCTGAAAAATATAAAACATGATGCTTTTTCAGGATTCGATTTTGAATCATTAGATAGCCCTTTTCCCTAATGGAATGAACCAGTTCCCTCAAATTTGGAAAATCGAATAGTCTGACAGAAGAGGCAAGATTCATTAAAGTTCTTGTAATTTAAATTTCATGTATTTAATGTTAATGTGTTTCTATTTTGAAAAGTTAATATAAGTGACTACATACTTTTAAAGTATGAACAGCTCAGGAATGGTGGAAAATTGACTTTTTATTATAAATTACTCATTTTTTATTTAACTGAAGAAACAAATTAGTATTTAATAAAAGTTACATCTTTATTATGGTCTTTCACTATATTCCACATATATACACAGCAATCAGAATAAAAATAGCAGAATTAATGAAGTAAAATATTGTCGTTAGTAAGAAGTCTGGAAAACATGCCACAGATATTATACTCCAAACTTGTGTGAATTATATTAATTAAAAAACCCAGATTTTTATAAAGTTTAGCAAAATATGAAGTAAAGATAACTGCCAACTATTGTGTCCTTAACTTGACCGTGGGACCATATTTTAAACAAACATTGAGTTTAAACTTTGTTTTGACAAAAACTTTTAGAATTGAGCTGGTAGCAGTCAAACGTAATTTCCTACAAATAGAAATATTTTAGAGAATTTTTTCCTCTTAAGATAGGATATTAGATATGTTCACTTCATTTTACCTGTCATGTTCTGAACTACTTGCTTTAGAACTACTTCTTTTAACTTAAATAAAATTTCAAGCGCACACTGGAAGATAGTAATATGGCTTATTAATTGTATTATATTTAACCGAAACTGATGGAGAAACAAAAATATTGCTTGTACCATACTGAACATTTTCAAAGACTAGCCAAAACTGACATTACTTTAAAAATTAAATAAGATGTTTTAGTTTCAAGTTGGAGATTGTATCTATTGAAAGCTAAAATTAGAATTCAATTCAGAGGTTAAACAGGTGGTCCCATTTCCATGTCTCACCAAGTCTCTAGGGATTGAAGTTATTATACTCTACAGAAACATCTTTACTCTGCAACCACAATTCCATTGCAAGGTGCCAGTGAAAAAGAGGCTGGTCACTCTTTTTGACTGGTATAATGAGGTGGCTGGAGTTCCCTTTATAGCACTTAGAAAATATATGCAGTCACTAGCCATTTCACAAGACTATTACTATTAGAGTTAGTTTCAGATTCACAATAGTAAGACCCACTTTGTGTCAAAGCAGTTCTCCACTGAGGATTGGTTAAAAGGTCTGGTTAAAGAACTGGCAGAGAGCCCAATTCTACTTATTATTCTGTCAGTATTTACATATAAAGGTATTGTATACAAAAGACACATTCTTAAATTGTGAAGAAAAAGAGCTTTTCCAAAAAATAAGTACTGGACCTAGAATAGTCAGAAATGTTTGAGATATAAAATTTTCTTTAAGAATTAATATCCATACTTGGAAAGAGATAACATTACTATTAAATTAAATACTTGCATAATATTTAGCAATATCATAAACAATGTGCCCTGTCTATGTATACCTCCTTTGTGCTAAACTTTATCACTGAGTTTGGTAACTTTCATCCAAAGTCCAAACAGAAGGCAATTTAAGTGACTTAACCTTGTTTGTTTTAAAATAGCTATGTATTTGACTTGACCTAAGCAGCAATGCATATACTGAAATCCCAACATGAATTGTGAAATGTATAGACTATCATAGCCAGGGTGTTACGTTTCATCCACACCAATTAAAAAGCCCTCTATCAAGCCAGCACTTTGGTAAGGGAAAGAGATGCACAAAGGTATACTCTGACAGACAGCCATGCTTTAGCTCAAACTAATCCTAAGAATTAGCAGCTCAGAAGCATAACCCAAAGCAAATCAGTCTTGGGAAGAATCAAAGGAGCATCTTTCCATAGTAATCTAAAGGCTAAATCATAAGGCATGTACTTCAAGGTCACAGAACATTCCTCGAAATATTAAAACCTACCAGGCTCGACACGCTCCACTATATGAAACATGCTAATGACGTGAACTAACTTCATGAAACTTTAAACACATAGACGTGACAAGAACAAGTCAGGAGTGATTTCAATAACTGATGGCAAACGGATGAGACTATCTAAAAAGTTACTTTTAGCAACAGACAAGAAAATCATGGAATCTAGCGAACATAATGCACAACCCTCAAGTTCAGCTTCCAAAAAGACACAGGGATAGACCCAGTACTGTATAATACACTGATGCAGATTTCAGAGACAATACCCAGGCTATTTCTAATTTCCTCGAGAAATGTCAGAGGTACTTACACGAAGGAAGACCAGATCAGATTAGTCCTTGGAATATTTTCCTTTCTTAAAAGAGAGAGAAAATAATAACAACAATCTTTACTTCGTCCAGCCTTGAAGTGCTTCTCCACCTGATTCAAACATGCAGCCACGGCGACCCACACAGAATCTTCAAAGTCAATCCAATAGCAGCCCGAAGATGTCTGGGTGTACGCGTGTGCTCAAGAGTCTGTGACTGTGAGCAGAGCAGAGAGCTGGAGACGTTGTGTGTGCGCGCGCGCGCGAAGGGAGCGCGCCCCTGGCGCGCGCGCGGGGACGCGCATCCGCGCTGGCCGAGGCCGCTCGGAGGAGGAGGAGGAGGAGGAGGAGGAGGAAGGAGGAGGAGAAGGAGGAGGAAAAGAAGGAGGAAGAAGAGGAGGGGAAAGTGGCTCTCAGCGGCCGGCGGATTAAAAGTAACCAGACTCGTCCAGAAAACTGCGTCCAGGAAGGAAGTGACAGAAGACGAATGGGAAAAGGAGAGCCGCTCACAGCCTTTGAAACATCGCGTAAAAAAGGCAGGGGTGGGGGGAGTGGTGGAAGGATATTGGGAGGGGAGGCGGGTGGCAGGGAAAACCGAGCACACCGGTTTGGGGTTCTAAGCAGCACGAACCATGGAGTGCTTTTTGCCTTTTTTTTCCCCTTTATTTAATTTTGTCCTTGCCTTTGCCTTGCACTGCTGTTCCTCTCCGTCTCTCTCTCACTCCCGCACAGTCCCAAACCGTTGACTCTCCTCGCGAGCTGGAGAAATCATCAGTTTCACTCTTGCAAAAGGGGGGCGGGACTAGACCTCGGAGCATTTTAATAAAACAAACATACAGCAGTTCGCTCCTCACCCCTCCAGTCTCAACTAGATTGATAAATTGCTCCACTACACTACTTTAATTATGTATATGGTATGCAGAATAAATCACTGAACATCAGTACCTCAATCAAGCACTTTTAAATGATAATTGCATCTTAGTGAATCAATCTTTCCATTCCTGACATTTTGCTAATTTTAGTTTTACGGTAGGGTAACTGCACATGCCATACGCAAACCTAATGACAATTCTTTATTGCACGAAATGAAGACAACACCGCAAACGGCGGCTTCCTGCTCTCTGCCGGCGCCGCCGCGGTGGATGCTCGGAGAACCGAGTCTCCGGCTGCCGCGCGCTCTCTCCCTGGGGACGCTGCGAGCAGCTAGCAGGAAAGTCCTTCTAAAGTCGGGATCTTTCCTCTGACCAATAGGAGCGCGACCCTAATAGTTGCTCTTGTGACTTTCCCTCGGTTTGGAGACGCGTTAACCACTTCGTGCTTCCACCGTCGGAGCGCTCCGCCGTTACGCGTGGAAGCCACCGTCCAGGATGTCTGCTGCCCTCGATTCCAGCGCGCTTTTCCTGCACGCCCAGAATACGCGGGTTTCGGCCCTGAGAGGTTGGAGGGCTGGAAAGTTAGCCTAACTGCTTCTCAAGTGTTAGTAATGTACAAAATAATTTTAAAAACTACTAGTATTTGAAATCTCGACCTCATCGCGGAGGCTATGAACATTCTAATGAGTTTGGAAATATTTACCAAGGCGGCGGCTTGCTCGGAGATTTCCCCCCTCCCTCCTACCACTCTCATTTCTACACCTTAAAGGATTTTATCCAGGGCATTCACTTGTAAACCAAACTAGTTTCCCAAATGCATTAAGCTTCCCTATCCGATAACTGACGACTTCACTTATCCTGAAGAGTTTCAGCTGCACAGGAAGCAAAAATAGAAACTGATAAGGAAGATCTTACTTACGTTGAAGTTTAAAAAATGAGTTAATATTATAAGATTTAGGAAAGGTTATTAGGGATTGGGCACCTCCCTTCCCTAACCAAATTATACCACGCCCAATAAAGCCAAAGATAATATACAACAACTAGTACACAAACCATGAAAAGACAAGATTGCATGCCAATAGAACGATAGGTTATACAAAATGATTCGATCAAATTAAAACATTTTGAAAGGTAGAAGGGAAAATAACTCGGAATGTTGAGTAGACAATAAGAGTATACTGAAATATCTAGCTTATTAAAGATATTTCCTCACTTAAAAAAATTCCTCTGAGCACTATATGTGTTATTCAATGATTATTTGCATTTCCTGTTAAGGTCTGCATTATACCTAGACTATTAATGTGGGAGGACAGTGTGATTGAAAAAGCCTCCTGCTTCATTGTTGAAGCTATAGTTTTTGATGTGAGTAGCTTTCCTCAGAAGAGTAGGCTCAACATTTAGGCGACTGCTCCAAGGCTTCACTTGAAAGAGGAAGTTTGATTTTACAAGCAAGTACAACTAGATCTGAACGGTGTTTAGGCTCATCATCATTGTGACTATTTAGCACAGCTATGATGAAAAGTGCTTTTATTAGAGGAAAGCATGGCAAACTGTTACAAAGCAAGAACCAGCTGAGACAGTATTATTTCTTAAAGATTGGTATCTTACCTTATATTTGTTTGCCTGTTTGTTTTTCAGCTAGTGAGTTTGCTACTACCATAAATTCATCTTAATAATTTGGCAGAGTTCATCTGTATTAGGTTTTCATTCAAAGTACAACTTCTAAAAAATCCAAAAATGTAAAAGTGCAAAGATATTTTGAATAATAAGATATGTCTATGCATGGTGGTAAAAATAAAATTTCATTTTTTTTCAGATTCACAAATGTCCTGACAAAGCAAACCATTTGCAGGAACATCTACATTTATTGCCATAATGCCTGATATTAATGTAATGAATCCTTGAGGGTCTATTTTACATGAACCAATAGATGTAGGCAATTCATGACTTTCAACCATACTATATATATTATGGATCATACAGAGTATTTACCACAGTATACTTATTTATATTATTTTCCTTCAAAAAGAAACTGTCTTACCTTTTAACAAGTGTAAAATCATTTTGTAATAAACATTTTAAGAAACCCATAAATATCAATAATAGTATAAGCATTCAAAAGTATATATAACCCTACATCATGGATAATTGGAAAATAATTTAGATCTGGAATATATTACAATTAGCCTTTTAAGATATAAGCTATTCCTTTCAGCAGATTTAGCTTCTTAATTATGTGTGACCCTAACTTAATATTAGCATTAGTTACTTTCCCATGAACTTTAATAGTTGAAAAGGAACAAAAGAGGTTGTACAGAAATATACAATAGAGTTACCTGGGATTTAAAATTATTCATTGATAATCTACAAAGTGGTTATTTCAAAATATGCTTTGTATTCTTTAAATACCTTAGGACTTTTTTCTTTTCTTTCTTTCTTTTTTCTTTTTTTTTTTTTTTTTTTTTTTACCGAAATAGTCTTTATCCTTGCCACCTAATACCTAATGATACTCAGCTCAAATCAGGGTGTCTCTGCTGTACAGAGGAGCTGGTCCGAGGTATTAGGAGGCCTGGAGTCTGGTTCAGGATTGGTGCCTAACTAATGAGTGTTTCTTTTCTTGGCTTCAGTTTGCTTATGTGTTAAATGAATTTTCCAATCTATTCCAGTTCTATGATTGCAAAGTAGAATATTCTTATACCCTGTAAAGCCAATTGGAGGCTTGTAGCCTGTCATGTTAAGTAAAGGGTGACACTTCTTTAAGAGATTGGTCTGGGATTGATGTACTATTTAAACCAGCTTTCCTTTTCCAATCACCAAATAGTTCCTTCATTAAATAATTATGTACTTTATTATACATGTAAATATGTATTAACTTGTTTTTCCTACAAAAGAATTATTTAGCAATATATTAAAGTGTCACAGAAGTTACAGAGCCCATGATCTTGAGGAATTTAATTCTAGGGAAAGCTAATTTCTAATTTCTATTCAGGGTTGCATACTATTTTTCCCCACCCTCCTCTTTTCACTACTTCCCTACATTAAATCAGCAGTCTACTAAAACCTTATACATTGGGTCTGCCTGCTTTTAAGGTTAGCCCATGCTGGGTGTAGCTCTGGAAGTGAGCTTAAAAATTATTTTAAAGTAAGCTGGGGTGGTTGCCACAGCAACTCACTCTAAGATGAAGAAAGGCTATAGATTACCCCTCAAAATTATTCACCTATATAATATACTGTTCAGTATACAACTATACAGAATATTTTCAACACAAACATGATAATTCAACATAAAAGTATAGAAAAATGTAAAAAATAGATAAAATTCCAATATCATTAAAACATGTTACTTTTTTATAGTTAAAGATGACATAAGTTTCCCTGAAGTGGATTAATTGTAAAAGAGGCTTGCAAAGATAGGCCCTAAAAGGGGATGTGAGCTTTGAGCAAAATGGTACAGCATTGCTTATAATATAGAGCACATAATGATTATATAAATCTATTACTTTTATGCATCTCTATGTTATAAATACCTAATGACAAAAGTTTGGCAGTTTTACCTCTATGAATTAACTTTGTGGTAGATGGTATTACAAATGTTAAGCACTTACCACATACACATACAGTCATTTGCCTTCCATTCTTTACTTCATCTCTTCATAGAAGTTACTTCACAGTTTGCAACTCTTCTTTGGCACCTTAAAATGTGTAAGTACAACAAGGTATATAGTTTTTAAAAATGTTTAAAGAATGTTGATATTAAAGTACATTTGAATAAATTTATTTCTAAAACTTCTAATCAAGTATTAAACCAAATGAATGTGTACTGAACATAAAATAATTAAAATTATCATTAATTGTGGTAATCCTTATAACCTTTAACATAAAAAGTGCCAAATATCTGAATTTCAAAACTTCTTTAGGTACAGCTTTATCACATGCACAGTAAATACCATATGGACTGCTTGTGTTTGAGAATCTGCAACATACAAAGGATTTGTTTTCTCAAGCCAAGATTTAATCATATCCTTTTTCTCATATTGAAAGATTCCACAGTTTTTTTTGTACCTTTAGTTTTATATATCTGATGAATAATACAAGGAAGACAGTCAAAACCATGATATTCCAAACTAACAAAATGTGTCCCATTGGGATACTGCAGTTGCAACTGAAGTTGCTGAAAAGGCTTGGTCTATATGTTGCTTAAAGGCCAATTTTAAATACTTTGATATTAATGTTGTAGATTTAGCATCGTTTATTAATTCTATCACTCATAATACCTTATCCTTCCAAGCACTGTTTAACTGCATGAGTACAAATGCTCCGGTGTCCTAATCTGGAATTGCCTGTCAATGACTTTGAGAACACAAATGAACTTTTTCTTTGGCTTCAGAATGCATCTAGTCCTCCCAACCTCGAGATATATCAGACCATGATGGTCAATATCCACCCTCTCCTTGGTATTAGCAAGAAGACTTCTCATAGTGAGGTCATCATGACTTTTGAAGTCTCTATATTTGGTCTGACATCCTTAAGATTTATTTTTATTTTTAAGTTGCTTCAGAGCCAAGGAGAAATGAATTTTGGCTACTTTTATTTCACGGGTGTTGGCTGAGTTTATTCTTTTAGACTCAGGCCCACAATGAGTTAGTCTCAACTTGGTGACTGGTAGTCAGTACCAAGTGACCTGGTGATTTCCCTTTTTCCCAGCTCTGCTTGATTTTACAGTCTATTAAGTGGGGATCATTATACACATCTCCCAGGGCCTCTCTTCACCTTACGGAACTGCAGTCTTCATGAAACAATATCTGAAAGATATGTTAAGGTTTTTAAAAATGCCACCACAAATTATGATATACTTCTTCCTTTTCCTGGATCAGTATTCCCAAATAAGGCTTGATTAGTAATTTGCTTGCGAATGTGCAGCTGATTTAAAAGTATCCATATGCACGGCTAAATCTAATGAACTTTACCTTTCCTTACCAAATTGTTAAGTGTTCATTGGAACATTGATTCCCATTTTTTGAAATATCACAGAAACCTTCAATTCATACAATGGGTTTTCACACTTCTTCTTTTAATTATTTCCTCTAGATAGCTTTTTACGTGTGTGCCCTTTAATTTGTAAAGCTCTTTACTCTGAATTGGGGTGGGAGAGTGGGGGATAAAAAACTCCTCTTGGGTTTTGGTGACCACTTCTTTGTCTGGAAAGCAGAGGGCTGGGATTCAGCACCAGCGGCCCTTTAAACACCTAGACGGGGTGACGTCTCTGGTTTCAGTAGCTCACTCCGCTAAGTATTGATTGCAGGCAGCAACAATCCCTCTGGATGGTTTGTGTGCAGAGTGAATCCATGCTGACTGAGCCTTCAGCTGGGGCGCAACAGCCACACGCCATCCAATTATTACTGGTCCTCCCCTCAACATTGCTCTCACCACCTATATACGGTAGTCCTTTTTCCGCCCGGATCCATTTCTTCTCCCCACTGTCCCCCTACTTTTCTCCTGCCGGACGGAGTGGAGGGGCCGGGGCTTCCTCCAGGGAGTGTTTATAGAGCTCGGAAGAAGCTAGTGGGGGGGGGGGGGGGTGAGTGCGCCACGTGCGTGCGCTAATGGCGAGGAGCAGGCGGTTTGGGGACCTTCTGGGGCCTGCTGGGCCTGGCGCGCAGAATCGGGTTGCTATCTTGTCCGCGGGTGTGCCAGGTTGTGTCTAGAGCGGGGATTTCACAGCTTGGTGAAAAGCGGCCAATGGTTTGATGAAGAGGCCGCGTGGTGCGTTCTGGGGAATGGAGGAGGGCGCAACGGGAGTGTCTGGGCTTTGGAAGCGGGCGGTGTCGGTGTCAGGGGAGTTACCCTGCTGATCCGATTCGGGGATCTTGGGGGTGTTTACCCTAGGTTGTCTATAAACGATTTCAAAGAGCTGGGGATGAGCTCTGAGCGACTCATATAGTGCTATCACCCACGCGCCGTGCACAAAGCGCTGGCACGCGGTCCGGGAACGGGGCGCAAGCTTGCCGGAGTGACCCTAACATTTTGCAAGCCTGGGACAGGGAGAGTGGCCCTGCAGGTCCGACTGCTTCCCTGTCCAGGACCAGCTAGCCTGATTTTTCACCTGACAGACCCAACAGGAAAGGGCGGGGTCCCGAGCTGGATTTTATAGCCCAAGTTCTCGGTGTATTCAGGATTGTTAAAAAATAAAAACGAACAGCCAACTGCTGACTCCAGTAGTTAAGCTGCCTCGGTGGATTTGTGCGCACTTTGGCTACAAGGCCACAAACGCAGTGAGAAATGGGATGCTAGGGAGAACCGCCCCCCACTCCAAATTTCTTGACCCTTCCATCTTTCTTCATTTTTAAGCACGCGAGAACAGCGCCAGGATTTTTTTGCAAAAATGCTATCACAGCAAGTGCTGTTCTTTGATCGGTATGTGGTGCTGTATGTGGTGGAACGATCAGTGCTCCAAAGGCATTTTAGAGTAGTCTGCTGAATATACCAAAGGTGTGAAATGTTTATAATTGTCCTGTTCTTAAAGTTATGAGCTACTACCTATTGTAGTTGGTAGCCACATGTATCTTTTTAAGTTAAAATTAATAAAAATTAAATAAAATTTAAAATTCAGATTCTTAGTACACTAGACACATTTCAAGTGCAGTAGCCAGAGGCAGCTAGTAACTACCTTATTTGACTGCAGTATTGACCATTTCTATCTTGGCGTAAAGTTCTATGTGCTGCTATAGAGTTTTAAATGAATAACCTGCTTTCTGATATCAGCCACATTTTAGGATATTTTCAGTATTTGCATTTCTTGGCCCTAGTGTGAAAAGTTTTAAAGTCAGAATATTAATATTTTCCTGCTGAAAGAGATTCTAGGGAACACAATACCAGCACCTAATTTTTTTACAGGGAAGGAAAGTGAAGCCCACAGAAGTTAAGAGAAGTGTCCCCAAATTGTGCCATAAATTGGGATATATGATAAGGGCACCTGACAGGGTCTAGGATACTTTGTGTTAGACCAGGGCACCTTGTCTGGGGTTGGCTAAGTGAGAAATGGCCTGACAGGAGATTTTGGACCCAATACCCATTTACAAGAGAAAATACTTCTTAGCATTCCTCTAGGAAAAAATTCTATTTGAAATCTCACTCTCTCAAGTAAAAATGTATTTTGTATGGTGACATAGATTTGCATGCCTTTTTAAGAAGACCAGCTGGGATAACATTGTGCTTATAAAATTTCTTATAAAAAACACATAAAATTCTGATGAAATGGAACTTTTTTAAAGTAAGTGCTAGAAAGCATTATTAAGGTCAGGGAGGAAAGGTGTTAGAAGGGTGATAATTGTTAGCAAAGCATAATCTTCAAATTCTATGAAGATATTATCAGTTACATTAATTATATCTTAAGACTGATATCACTAGGGTGAAATTTGACCAGAAATGTTAATAACATGAACAAGCTTAATTATAAATTACACTATTTGAGACATATAAGGCAACAGAATACATCGTAAAGATTTAGAGACAAAGAATTAACTTTCTAACTTCAATGTTTTGCTTGTTTGAGTGGTTAGTTTTTGTCATATTTATCCCTTATACTTCTTAATTGTTATTTTGGGGTGAAATTTTGGTATGAATTCTAGCCATTTATAGCAATTAGCTTTTAAGTTAACCCTTAGTGAAGGTCTTAAATGTTTGGATAGGAGAACTCATGATAATAAATAATTTTAAAATAATAACAATAAAATATTTTATAAAGCTTGCGTTCTCCCTAAGCTGAAGCATATTTGAATTATTGTGTTTATTCCTCTTGTTAACTTACCATATGATTTGGTAGAAAGGGTTCTTCTTTCTCTTTTTCCTGAAAGCTAATAAACTAATAGAAAATCTTTTCCTTCTTCAGGTGCTTGCAGACGTGCTAGCAGACCATAGTCTCTCCCTGGCTAGTCTGTCTAGGAAGAGGCTATGTGGCCCAAAACCAGTTGGCTCTATGGTGTGTTAACTGTATGATTATGCACAACTTACTGACCCTTCCTTTATCTCAGTTTCCTTATCTGTATAATGTGGAACATAAAGTACTACCTTTAAATCTTCTTTATGAGAATTAAACCAGTTACTCAATATAGGCTCAGGCCTGGGACAATGGTAAACTGCAGTAAAAGCCATTCTTATTCTCCTATAGAAAAGTTATATTTCTATATCATTAAGTCCCATATTCAGTCATACTGGAGTTGTCACAAGAGGAAAAGTTGGACAAGTGATTGTCAAAGGGTTAGGAATTGGTTTAAGATGAGAACTGTTCATAAGTTTTACCTATAAGAGGCAGAGGTCTCTTCAGTCCTAAAATTCCCTGATTTAATGGGTAGACGTTGCCTCATTTCTCTTTCATAGTACCTTCAGCATAATTTCAGGCTGCCTTAGTTTTTGTTTGTTTGTTTATGTATTTATTCATTCACTTTTTTTTTTCAGAGACAGAGAGAGAGTGAGAGGGACAGATAGGGACAGACAGGAATGAAGAGAGATGAAAAGCATCAATTATTAGTTTTTCGTTGCAACACCTTAGTTGTTCATTGACTGCTTTCTCATATGTGCCTTGACCATGGGCCTTCAGCAGACTGAGTAATCCCTTGCTTGAGCCAGCGACCTGGGGTCCAAGCTGGTGAGCTTTGCTCAAACCAGATGAGCCCGTGCTCAAGCTGGCGACCTCGGGGTCTCGAACCTGGATCCTCCGCATCCCAGTCCGACGCTCTATCCACAGCACCACCGCCTGGTCAGGCTCATTTATTCGTTTTTAAGTGATGCTTCCTCACACTTGTTAGCTCTGCTTGATTGATGAAAGGCACTGGAAACTTCAAGTCCATCCTCTTTTCACCCTGGTTGACCTTTGGAATGTTGTCATCCAAGAAGACATTGATATCTTAAGTCTCCTGCTAGCTTGAATTCTTTAGGGCAGAGCCTGCTCAGATTATCTCCTGATGTCATTCCAAATGTCTGATGGCCATCTATGGCAGCAGCGCTGGGCAGTGGCCTGCTGGGAAGGGAGAGCCCGTGGAATACCTAACAGAGCATTTTGTGCAAGAGGGATCTAGAAGTAGTTGTCTGTTGGACATATGATCAACATTACAGCTACATCTAGGGACTGTTTGCCACTTTTTAAAAACAGAAGGCATCGACAGTTTGCATTTTTGGTTTTAATAAAGTCCCATTTGGGATGTGTATAATCATTATATCTGGTATTCATGCTACTTCTCCTCAATAGGAATACCAAGTTAAGACAAAGGAGTCTAGAAAGGAGATTATAAAACTAGCATGCTGCAAAATATACCTTGTTTCTTCTATATCTCTAGGTTATTTTCCAAATGATGATATTTAACTTAATTGAGAACGTACAAAATTATTTTAAAGCATTTTATTTACAATCTAAAATTTTAAGCCAAGCAAAAGCATTTATATTTTAATTTTTCAAGAAAGCATACATAGATTTGTATGCTTCCAATACATACTAGATTTAAAAATGAGATACATAACTTTATCCATAGTGTAATTTACTAGGAATAGAGAGAATTAATTTTTATTATTTGGAATGAAGTCTCTAAGTTATTTTGGAATATAATAAGTATTAAAAGTAACATGTAATAAGACTCTTAAATTTAAGTCGATGATTAAAACTTTTTTTAACCAATGTATGCACCTCACTGAATCAAAAACCCAAAAACAAAGGGCCAAAGAGGTCTGATACCTTATAGATGGTTTTTTAAACTAAATTTATAGTTAAATATTTCTATATCAATATTTATATTTGTACTGCAATGATACTTGTAATATATGTGCAGAAGCAATACTATCACATTAGAATGTGTGTTGAGAGAAGTAAGTTCAAAATACCTACCATTTAATGGTTACTCACTATTTGTCAGTGTTGTATTAACTGCTTTATTTAATTTGATTGTATTGTATTACTTGCTTTATAACATTATTTTTTTTAATGCTGCATGCTTTTTTTTTTTTTTTTTACAGAGACAGAGCAAGAGTCAGAGAAAGGGATAGAAAGGGACAGACAGACAGGAACGCAGAGAGATGAGAAGCATCAATCATCAGTTTTTCATTGTGGCACTTAAGTTGTTCATTGATTGCTTTCTCATATGTGCCTTGACCTTGGGGCTACAGCAGACTGAGTAACCCCTTGCTCACAAGCCAGTGACCTTGGGTTCAAGCTGTCGAGCTTTGCTCAAACCAGATGATCCTGTGCTCAAGCTGGCGACTTCGGGGTCTCAAACCTGGGTCTACCGCATCCCAGTCCTACTCTCTATCGGATAGAGTCTATCCACTGCGCCACCGCCAGGTCAGGCTAACCTTATTATTGAAACAACAACCTTTCATGCAGTACTGCTATTCCCCCCATTTAACAGATTTTTTTTAAAACTAAAGTTTAGAGAGGTGATATTACCTGCCCTGGATCACACAGCTTGTAAGTGTGAGACAAAGGACATGATACTACGTTTGTTTTCCAATAGATGCCCTTAGCGACAACGCTATAGTGCTTCCTTGTAATCATAACCTTCGATCATTTAGAGATGATGAGAGCAGAACATGATATAATTGATATCTTTTTTCCCCATCAGAAAATATTTCAGAAATACTTGTCCAAACATGTGTTATCTTCTTCAAGGTAGACACTTTAAGAAGTTACTTGGTTATTTTAATGTTGTCTTTGCACAATTCAAAGTTCCTTGGAATTTGCCATGCATTCTTAACACCAATCTTATTGTCGGCAGATGTTGGTCATTAAGGGTGAATTTGTTGCTGAAACTAAATCCAAGTCAAATGTAGTGAATAAGGTGCTTGATAGCAATTATGATGTCATTACAAATCAGCAGATTACTTGATATCTGCTTTATAAATGACATTAATTACAGATACAAAAAGGGAATTTCAAGAGTATCCCTGATATGAATGTATAGCATTTAAGGAGACATCTTGGTAAGTAACACTCATAAAAGGTCTGATAATTTTTTTTTAAGTGAGAGAAGGAGAGATAGTGAGACAGACTTCTGCATATGCCCCGACCAAGAGCCAACCAGCAACCCCCCATCCACAGCTGATGCTCATATCAATCAAGCTATTTTTGGTATCTAAGGCTGACAGGGCTCAGACAAACCGAGCTATCTTCAGTATTGGGGCCTATGCTCAAACCAATCGAACCAGTCGAGCCACAGGCTGCAGGAGGGGGAGAGGGTGGGATGAGAAGCAGATGTTCACCTCCCTGTGTGCCCTGACTGGGAATGAAACTTGGCGTGTCCATATGCCAGGCCAGGCCAATGCTCTATCCACTGAGCAAACTGGCCAGGGCAAGTCAGATAATTTTTAAGAATATCAGTTTCACTAATGAAAAGTTATGCATCATGTATGAATATCATGGGACATACCTTTTCAAAGAACGTTCAACAGGCAGGGAAGGGTTACAGAGATCCTGGTTTAGGACACTTAATAATAATTTGACATTAATCTTCTAATGTCCTTATTGTAAAATGGGTTAACTGGCAGTCCCTATCCAGGATGATAATTTTACTGAGATGAGGACATAAAATTATACTTCTCTAGGCACTTAGTGCCTGACATGTAAAAAACACTCAATAACTATTAGCTATTATTGTACTATTTCACTTTCAAGGACTATCCCATATTTATGAAAAACATCTCAATGTCTCAGTTATCTAACAATATTTTAGAAGATATTTTCTATCAGCTTACATGCTTCAAAGTAACTTTTATTTCATAAAAGAGCATTTTATACTTGGAATAAATATAACACACACAGTATTTATGATAATATGTTGATTAAATCAATATATGTTATACCAAAAAGTCTTAGATTTTCGGATTGCCGATTTATATTACCCTTGTCAGTGTAATATCCTTGTCCCTATAATATTCTTTTCAGAGAAACCTTTTTTTTTGCATTCATATTTGATTCTATCAGACTTACAAAAATAATTATAGATCCATTTGTCCAGATTAAAACTAAAATATATTATTTTTTAGTTACATCAGACATCTTCTAAATTGCTTATTGATTAACTTTGGCATTAAGACATCTAATTAGTGGCTTCGTATTAAACTTGAGTTTTTAATTCCTTATAAATCAATATTATCTGTGTCATATAGGCAAAATTAAAAGATTGCTGAAGCTTGTCTTTTTTGTCACCAACTTCCCCATACTCACCATCAGCTTGTCCTTCTTTTCTCTGGCATGCTCCATTCACCCAGCAGCAATTTTTAAAATCAATAACAGTTCTTTATTGAATGCCTCTACCTCCTCACAGCCTTTCACTGATGGGACCTACAAGGTCCCTTCGTTCCTCAGCAGCCTCTATGTGTCAGAATTCTCCTGGACTATGTTCTGTCAGAGGGGCTGGTCATTCCAACAGATTATTTCGTAGCATACAGCAACACACTACTACTTTAAATAAACTTCTCAAAAGTTTTCTGAAAAGAGTTCATAATCCAAAGGAGTATCCATGACTACACAAATTCTACAAATTTTCTGCTGTGTTGGTCAGGAGACGCTTTTGGCAGGAGACTTTCAGCATGTCTCAGGTACTCCTGGCCCTCTCTCCCTTCCCTAAAGTCACTGCATTGGCCAACATACAGGTTAGCCCTGGGTCCAAGTCAATGGGAATTCTTACTCTTAATTGAAGAAAAAAAATTTACTGTTTTACAAAAGGTTGGAATTGGAAGATGAGCTATCAACAGAATGTCATGATGCTGCTTGAAAATTTGTGTACTTATTATTTTTAAAAAGTATTGTACACTTTAGTACCTGTTGTTCTAGCCTTTATTTGCTCTTTGCATGGGAGGCACACAGTTGCCACATGTCCCTTGGGCTGTCACTTGGTCTTACCCTGTGCACACTTTCTTCTGCCCCTGCCCCCAAAGCCACCAGAAGTATAAGTAGTGATTATTTCTCCAGAAACATCTTGAAGGGGGTGTAAAAACCCTGTGAAGACAATATGTGTTGCTTCCTGGATGAAGGGTAGAATTTGGAAGATTTGGCTAGAGGTTCAAGGTTGGAGGGCAAAATGCATTCTTCCTTTCATCTCCTCAGTGAAATCACTGATAAAGCATCTTCCTATGTGCAGAAATGGGGCACATAAATTAGACATTACCCAAGTCTGTACAGCATTAAACCTGTAAATGCTGAGTATCCATATCAAATGGGATGTACTTTATATTAAAAATCATCACTCTGAAGAGATTTAGAAATGATGAAATATGGTTCTAAGTAAAAGTTTTTGAATACTATTTAAAGAGGAGTGAGAAACATTCTACATTTTCTGGTTCCTTTTGATTCCTGTTAGTAATAACTAAATAACTAATTAATAGAATTTCTCCCCATTTTTTTCCATTTCCTTCTTCTTTCCTTTCTTCCCTCATCTTTTCTGCTCCATCTCTTTATCATCAGTTGTAATTTGTTAAATTTTCAGTTGTAGACTCAGTAAAGTTACACAGACATGACTGGTTATTAGCAATCATATTTTTTCACTGCTTTGTAAGTTTTATTTTCTGTTTCAGGTCATAGGACGTTATTAACAATATTTTTCTATTTATCTGAATCACTTCAAAATAAAATACTGCTAACAAAGGAGCTTATCTCTAAATAAGTGATATATGATATAGATAATATAGAAGAGTTTCTGTGATATTTCTTCTTAATCATAATTATTCTGATAACAATGATGATGAAGTCACAATAAATAAGACAAGTTCTGTGTTATTTATGTAATGTTTTTTAAGGATTTATGTTTATTCATCCACATATCTCATCTCAACCTTATATAGCTATAAGATTCTAGTTTGTGCAGTGTGTGGCCACACACTGACTCGCACACAGGAAAATAAAGCCTTTGGTTTCCTTTACATTATTGCTAGTCCAGAAACTCAAACTCTCCAGGCCAGTGATGATTGAGTATTCTAAAACTTAATGTGTATGCATGCCGACTTCTCATAGTACTGTCTATGCTGTTTCTTTTTTATGGCATTCTTGAAGAGTCAGTTCAAACCACTTTTCATATTTCAAACTGTATTATTTAGTGCCTGAAATTCAAGGAGAATTTGAGAATGATCTTTGGCTTATAACTAGTATTGGGGGAACTTTATTATTCACCAATCCACATAAAAATAATTTAAATAAATGAACTATGTAAGTGCTAGTTTTCTTGCTACTGTATGGGAGAACCAACCCTCTTAAAGAAAAGGCTCTTGTTGCTGGACTTGTGGTGACGCAGTGGATAAAGTGTCAAACTGGAATGCTGAGGTTGTCGGTTTGAAACCCAGGTATTTCCTAGTCAAGGCACATAAGAGGAACAACTACTACAATTTGATGCTTCCTGCTCCTCATCCCCCTCTCCTGCCACTTTTCTCTCTCCCTCTCTCTAAAATCAATAAATAAAATCTTTAAAGAAAAAGAAAAAAAAAGCTCTTGGGAGGACAGAACAATCTAGTAGAGAAGAGTTTATCAGAGTGCCTGAAATTCATCCAGATCTTGGCCCCACCTCAGGCCCACTGACCCACAGTCTCAGGAGTCTGCATTTTATCTAGCTCCTCAGGTGTTTCTTTATATACATTTTGCTGGCAAGCCACCGCCTTAGGGTAAGAGTAGCATAGACCTGCAAAGGCCTTCTAATTTAACAACTTTGACTTTTTCCTATTATTTGTTTCTGTTCTCTCAACTAATCTTAACAAGTTTTATGGAACTTTAAATTAGTAAACACCTTTCAAAATAGTAAGAGTGAGAGTTCAAAATAATATTACTATTTCCATTGCCTAAATTGCTTCATATTGTTAAAGAGCAAGTAGACATGCCATATATATATTGTCCACTGTAATTAGAAAACTGATTAACCAATATGAGGACCTAATTCTCCCAAATTTCTGAACTATCTTCATCTTTACTCATCAGAAAGGTAGCCCTTTCTTTGGATGGAGTATGTTCCTGTCTGAGAAGCCTGCCCAGTGGCTTCAGGTCCAGGTTCCTCTGCCATTAGTGCCTGACAGACCGCTCAGGCTTCAGGAACCCCCAGCTATTCGTGAGCCTAGATTCTTTGCAACCAGGACTAGCACTGTTCATGATCACTTGAGAAATGTGGCTTTTCACTAATCAATGCAACTGTTACTATGACCTCGGTAGTCACCCCTGCCTGCCGAGCAGTTATAAAGGGACTTCACAACAGGGCCGTCCCTGGCAACGCGGCCTTTTAACCTCTCTCCAGACTCAGCTGTTGCCATTAACCCCTCCTGGATCCAGATATTTTTAACATTTCAGATTAGGGGTTCTCTGATGCTACTGTTTCTTATTACAATGTTTTCTTTTTCTTACACAAACACGTTCTCATACTAGTTTACTTACAGCAGTGAGTGTGGTAGATATTATTTTTCATTGAAAATTTTTCTTCCATTTTATAAAAATAAAAACATTAATTGACCATTAAGTCCTTTGTGTCAACTGAGCCTTACAGAGCTATGTGTGGTAATATAATTTTGAGGGTGAGAGCTTTCATGTTTTGTTACCAGGGTACCCAACTGGGAAAAATATGGCCAGCTGGTTGGTAGTGTATTACAGAGTGATTTTGTTTTGCCCACTGGTTTCACAGGCTAAATACTGTTGTTAGTTTTAATTATTTGGAATGCAGACATGGTGGGCTACTTATAGCAATAGGGACAGGGCAAGGAATGCCACTGCAGATTGAAGCCACCAATATGCTCTAGGATTCTTCTGGGATTCACATGAAGTAGAGGAAACATCCTTTACTGGATAACTAAAACTTCCTTTCCTATGATTTACACATAGCCCAAACAGCCCAGCAGACTCGCATCAGTTCAGTAGCCTCACAGAGGTTACACGACTTGTTTCCAATCACAAAATCACTAAGCAGTGAAACAGAGACTATGACTCAGAACTGCCTACTTCTGCTCTGGTACTCTTTGGATAGCACTATTCAATTCTAAAGAGAAAATGTTGATGATCTTTAAAAAGCCAGTGAGAGACATCTTACTTTCACTAACACCCCTTTGAGATACAGGGAGATAACTGAATTTTTTGAAAGTTTTGTGATTTTGCATATTTTGTTATGACACCCATTTCTTAACAACTGTTAGAAATGGATATAATTTACTCATTATTGTACTTAAAATTGATTTGCATACTGTTATTGCATATTGTTAAGTGGTTTGCTAATTAATAAGTAATGTTGATTTGTACTAAATATAGTAGGATAAGCAAATACATTTGTAAATTTTGATATATAATTTAGTTGCTAAATTGTATTAGAGAGCTATTGGTGATTATTTTAGACCTATCTTGAAGAGAACCCTGTACACAATTTTCTTCCATATCTTCTATCAGCTTTTTAAACTGCCCCCTCTTATTTATTATTCGCATGTCTGGGTTTTAAAGCAAATGCTTCTGCAAACCCAAGGCTAAGATAAATTCTTTTAAATTAACAACAAGGTTGATATCTCCTAAATGGTTTCTTTTCTGAAGGGTCAGAAAACAATTATTTAGTTTGAATATATTTTCATGACCTTGTCTGAGTCAGTATGTTGTATAGCATATCATTATATTCTAGTATAACAATAACTATTTATTGATAAAATTTATTGATGTAATTAATAATTATTTGAGTTAACATAAGACACCTATATTAATATGGCATTATTGAGTCATAGGTTTTCTGAGCTGTTAGGAAACACTTGCTGAGGAGGCTTTTGGAGTCCAGAGAGGTTTGGCAGTTACAGACACACACACACACACACACACACACACACACACACACACACTAGTTAGTGTTGAGTCAGTTATATGAACTGTTTAATATATTCTGCACATGAGTATTATTTGAGTATTATACATATGTTTATGCTTTGATATATTTTGTATTTTTAATTATTCCTTAAGATTTCAAAAAACTTTGCAACCTCAACTTTTGATTTCTGCATCCATCTAAACATAGATATTGCCACTGATTTTTTTTTCTATTTTACATACAGCATCAATATATTCAGTTTGGAAATCAATTTAAATGGTAAAGAGAATTAAAAAATGTACCATAATTATTTTAATGTGTTTCTGCTCTTTTTAAAACTATATTTTAATATGCTCTGATAAAATTGTGCATTTGTCCAAGAATGTACTAAATTTGGTGACTAACTGTTCTGCAGGGAAATGTAATTCACTTTAATTCCATGTTCTCTTTTTCACATGTAGTTTGATAGCTCATCTAAGAAAAAAATCACTAGCTATGAAGTTGGCAGACACACCTCAGTCTGCATCTACATCCTCACGTTGGTGACTTTGGGTAAGTTTCATTTTTTTAACTTTTTCTTTTAGATTTTATTTATTGATTTTAAATAGAAGAGACAGAGAGAAAGGCAAGGGAGAAGGAGGCACCAACTCGCAGGTGTTTCTCAGATGTGCCTTGACCTGGAAAACCTGGGGTCTCAGACTGGCATCCTCAGCAGTCCTGGTTGATACTTTATCCGCTGCGCCACCACAGGTCAGGTGGTAAATTTCACTTTTGTGCTTCTGTTTTATTTTCTTTAAAATGAGAAGTGGAAAGCTTCAAGGACATTTTCCTGTATCTCAAAGATTTCATGAGCCCAAATGATTTGGTTGAAAGTAATATGTGGGCATCATTACTTGGCTGCCCAGTATTTTCATGGACATACACTTGTTAAAACATCTGAATGGCATGTAAGGAAATTAAGTCTTTGTAAGTGTGAAATGTGGACATCAGGAGAAGTGGGATAAATAAGAACAGGAAGGGGAAGTGACAAAGGAGGAACGGGAGTTGGTTGTAATGATTCCTCTTTTACTTCTTTATATCTGCAGTCTAGTTATTCCTATTTGAATACCTACTGGCACCAGGTATTATCAACAGGGATGAGTAATATGTAATTTTTATCTTTACTGGGTTACGTAAAGTAACCAGACAGTTGACAGCTGTCAGTCAGGTGTCTGGTCAATGAGGAGATACATATAAAGCTACCAAAATATTTTTGTTTCTTAAAATACTTACAAGTAAATCATTCTAGCTGGAAACTTTATTGTCCTGAAATTAAATAGGTTGATACTTGGATTGTAATTTATTGAAGTTAGTTGTTAGAGAATCAAGATTATCTTTATGAATATATAAGATAAAATGTTTTTCAAAAATAGGGAATAATTACTTTTTTCTAATTTAAATAAGCTAGCCTTAAAATCTGAAGATATATTGCAAATAATGCTTAAAATGCTGTTTTCAAATTAACCTTTTAGGGCACATATGACTGACTTATAGTGACTTTAGACCACAATTTCTGACTAGTACTTATTAAAGAAACCATTTCTATATATTGAAGGAGTTGGCATAGGTATTTTCATGCCATGAAAGTGGAGGAGCTGTCAGAAAAAGACAAACATGTAGCTGTGTGTCAAACTAGGGATTAAAGCTTCTCATAATTAAAAGAAAAAAACGTGGAATTTTAGATTGCGCCTACATTTCAGGATATGGTTAAAACCATAAATTTTAGTTATTTAGAAAATTTTAGACTAAACTTAACGTTGTTACTAACAGGTTCAGTCACACTTTAATAATTCTGAAGGGTCATGAAACTAGTTTGGAAGAAGTTTTTTTGAAATTATTGCTTATATTTGGTGTGAATTACAAATAGTATAATAATTATAGCCAATAGTAATACACATAAAGATGTAACAAATATAATTCTGAAGTTGACTTAAGAGTGTACATACAATTGTGTTGTATTTTGTTATCTATAAAAGCATGTCTCTGATTCCTTAGTAATATAGTACTTAACTGACCAGATAAAAAAAAACAATTCATCAAGTGCATGGAGTACATACTCATTTTTTAAAGGACTAGTGAAGTTATCTAAAAAATTTAGCAACCATGGTTACTCAGATGACAGAATCAAAATGAAAAAGAATAGCATGAAAATAGCTCTTTAAAAGCACAAAATATTCTTTTTTAAAAATAAAATATGCTTTAATTTTCTGAATAATATTCTACATATAATCATTTATAATGAAATTCAGATTTGGGTCTTAATTTTTGAAATATTGGTTCATTAAATGTAGATAAGATTATGTATTAAAATATTATATTTTTGTTAGGTGGGTCATTTCTGGTAATTTTTTAAACTACAAATATTTTATAATTTTAAGCAGCAACATTATTCTAAAAGAATAAATTATATAAATTTATGACATATCTGTATAATCATTAATTGAAAAATTGTTTTAAATATAGTAGTCATTTTTAAAAAGTCATATTTTGTTATTTTTCCAGTATATAACTATGTGTTACACATGTAGATTGAAAATTATTTATGGGGTCCTCATAATAAAACAATTGTCTCATCTTGTTAGTAATTTATATTTGTGGGCTTTTCTCTTCTTAAGCACCAATTCTACCCCCCACAGCCCCAAAAATTGATTTTATGCATAATAATTTATAGCATTCCTGATCAATGTATGCTGTATGTTTTTTACATTCATTAGTCCAAGTTGCTTGTGAATATGGAATTTGGTTTATTAAAATGGTTTCATATGTTTACTATGTATAGTCTCTAGCTTTGAGCTCCTTACTGGCTTAAATAAATGTTTTCAATTTGGTATAATACAACAATTTGTAGAGAAAGGCTTGAAGCAAAGTTAAAAGAATGAGTTCTCGAAATAAAATCACTTTTTAAAAATATGTCTTAACATGTGGTTTTGTTTTTCCATGTTTTGCATTAATTAAAATCCTATTTCGAACATAAAAATATTTTTGCCTAAACTTTAGAATTCACAAAATAAAAATACCAAACATATAAATGTACTACTTTTAGAAATCAATGATGTAAAAACATGCTTTAGAACTGTTTTGGTTGTTTATTTCAAGGAATTTTTTCTAAAGAACCTCTTTGTAAATTAATGAGAAAATGTTGCCACTTTTAATTATTAAATATTCTGTGCAATACATGTTTTTAAACAGTGTATTTAAAATAAATTAACTTAGTATTCTCCCTAATCATATTCCTGACACATAAACACACAAAAAATAGTAGTATATGAAATGTTTAAAAAGAGCATGCACCACTTGATTTATTGAAAAATAGCATTTTATTCATAATACATGATGATAGAATTAGAAAAAAAGATGAAATGATATTTGTGTTTACTTAAATAGTCTAATATTATATATAATTAATTCTTTACCTTTCAGGTACTGAAGATAGTAATGAAAGAGACCACTATTAAAAATATAAAGTATTAAAAAAAAATTTTTAACTAAAAAAATTGTCAAATGGTAACCGCCACTTTCTACACCAGGCAAACCCACTGTTGAGTTAATTGGCTCTGATTCCATTGGTCTCATCAATTTTCTGAATGTAGGTACCTCAGTAATGCTTCTTCTAGGATAATAAAAATCAACTTTTAGAGATTAAAAAATATATATTTTGGCAATTAAAACTCACCAGTGCCTTTCTGCTTCTCCAGGAAGTTGTACCCGTCAGCACCTGCTGAGGGCTTTGTTGTCCAAACTCTGACAGGTAAAAAAATTCCTGTAGAATAAAGCCAGACCAGCTGGCTTTGAAGAGAAACCCCCCAGTTTGGGCTGCGTTTGCCTCCTCTCCTTTTCTATGAAGACCCAGGCTTTCCCCCCTTGATCGTCAAGCCGTAAGATGCGTGATCCCAGTGCACAAGTGTCTGGCAAGCTGAGGTGCACCTGTTCCTGTCACTCTGGAGTAAATTTAGCTGTAAAGGTATCACTGACAACCAGACCTTTGTCAGTGCTGGCAAAAGAACACAGAACTGCTTCTCTCCCCTCCCCCTTCCAAGCCCTTAGGCTTCTCAGTTCAAATAGAAAATATCAAATCGGAAGTCTATCCAAAAATCATTCCTAAAAAAATGAGATTGCTTTTATATGGTAAGAAAGCAAGTATCCTTATTTCATACAGACTCCAAAATTACATTTCCACGAATAATCTTGGAACAAGACAAGTTTTTATTCAATTATTTGTGGCTGGAAACTTTTTAATGGAAACATATACTACACACTTCCTTCATTTCAGGTTATTAAATTGTGTTGAGCATTAAAGTTAGTTGCCATTTGTTCTTTTTGATCCAAAGAAATATTAGAAGGTTAAAACTTATCACATAGGAGGATTAATCATGCTACCAAAATAGAAGGCATGTAGTTCTGAGAGACTGAATGTCAAAATTGTATGCTCATAGCGCTTAAATTAATGGCAATCTAGGATCCTACTACAACATTTAAAATTGCAGCCTATGCTTGTGGGTGTTCAGGAGCTGACTAAAACTAGCGTTCTCTTACTCTTTGATGAAGGTAAGGACATTTATCATGTATGTGAATTTTTTAAAGATTAATTTCTTTCCTGAAAGCTTGAGAACAATTCCTTTTGAAGGAAAGTAGAGAGGAAGGCAGCGTTCATTGATACATCTGACATAAATATAGTTACTCAGGATATTTAAGCAGACCAAGAAGTAATGTGCTTAGACAAAGCACTCTGAGTTTCTCTTTAATAATAACAATTTCTTAAGTGGTGTTAAAAAGAGTTGTGCAAAGTACCTATTCTACTGTATTATTGCTGTTTATAAGGGTTGGGTGTGATGAGTAAAGGAAATCTAGGTCAAAATACAAAAATGCTTTGTAAAATAAACAAAGTTTCTATTTACTTACTATGTATAAACAGCCACTCACCAAACCTCATTTCTCCACAGGGCACCACTTTCAGATGAAAAATAGACCTGAATGGCATCATCCAGTATCCAAGGAAACCATGTAAGTACCTCTCTCACTGTGTACTTCTCTTACTCAGAGTTTAAAAGCTAGCTGAGTACTGAATAAGTGAATGTTTTTATTTAATAATTATACAGGAGGTACTTTTTAGGAGCCAGTGAAAAAGAAACAGGTTCTTGATTGCTACATGCATCATAACAAAACCCTTATGTTTTCATCATATTTCATAAAATTATGCATTTGCTCCCAATGTCTCCATCAATACTCATTCTTTGGTACAAAACAGCTACTCTAAGTCCTAATGAATTGAAAGTTTCAAACTTTTCCAAGACCCATTAGTGTTTGAGAAACAACATTTCAGAGGTCTTGTGCCAGAATTAAGTAGTTACCTAATTGTAATAAAACTCTACATTTTAAAAATTAAGAGAAAATTGTTTGGAGAATATTTTATTGGTAAACTGTTATAGTAATTTACTGGGTTTTAGACTTGCTTGGGGAGTGAACAAGTGAACTAAATAAGAGACAAGGTTATGAATTTAAACAATGCCAAGAACCTTGAAAGCAAGTGTAATTTTCAAGATAAAAAATCTGTTTGCAGAAAAGGTTGGGAAATTGGATATTCTTTTCTTTTTTTTCTTTTTTTTTTGTCTGCCCCTAACTAAGGTACATTATTGCAGCTAATTTCAAGGTTCTAATTCATTGTCAGAACTATGAAATCTGATGTCGACATTTAGTTTCCAGATAACAGGCTGTTCTGGAAAATGATCCATTTCTAAAATATTTGTAATATTTTAAAAATATTTCTTTACCTAGACTTTATTATTTTTTTACAGTTGTATTACCCACTTTTAAAATAAAAATTTTCAATACTAAATGATTATTCATTATTGTTTACTTTTTCATAAAAATACTTAAAATTCTCTCTATACTAGTGTAATTATTGATCTATTTTGTTAGCATCTAGATCAGGGGTAGTCAACCTTTTTATATCTACCGCACACTTTTGTATCTCTGTTAGTAAAATTTTCTAACTGCCCACCGGTTCCACAGTAATGGTGATTTATAAAGTAGGGAAGTAACTTTACTTTATAAAATTTATAAAGCAGAGTTACAGCAAGTTAAAGCACATAATAATAATTACTTACCAAGTACTTTATGTCAGATTTTCGCTAAGTTTGGTAGAATAAGTCTTTATAAAACAACTTACTATAGTTAAATCTATCTTTTTATTTATACTTTGGTTGCTCCGCTACTGCTTAGCATGAAAGCTGGAAACGCCCACTAGTGGGCGGTAGGGACCAGGTTGACTACCACTGATCTAGATGAACTATATGGTTTATTAAATCTAAATACAGATATTTTACTTTTCATCAAGGTTTTCAGGCATTGAATTTAAATGCAACTGAGTTAGCCCTGTATTTTGAGAGTTTTTCATATCATTTTCATTTACTTTTGTTACTCTTGTATTTGTCTTTCCTTGGCAACAAGGTAACTTGCTAAGCATAAATGGTAGAGAGGATGTCACTCGTAGCTTTTCCTTTTCCGCTGAATCAGACAGACCCTCATGTTCAATTTCTAACTGCAGGAGCATTCCACTTTCTCATATGAAGATGTCAAATTGCATTATTTATGTATTTCTATTTTTCTTTCATTTTATATATCTTATAGAATGCATATTTTGTTTCTTTTTTTTTTTGAATAATTTTATTTTTTAATGGGGCGACATCAATAAATCAGGA
Source organism: Saccopteryx leptura (assembly GCF_036850995.1). Lineage (NCBI taxonomy): Eukaryota > Metazoa > Chordata > Mammalia > Chiroptera > Emballonuridae > Saccopteryx > Saccopteryx leptura. Next base: position 144,786,671 of record NC_089506.1, read on the forward strand.
TACATATATTCAAAGATAACAAGTCCAGGTTATCTTGTCGTTCAATTATGTTGCATACCCATCACCCAAAGTCAGATTGTCCTCTGTAACCTTCTATCTAGTTTTCTTTGTGCCCCTCCCCCTCCCACTTTCCCTCTTCCTTTCCTCCCTCCCCCCATAACCACCACACTCTTATCAATGTCTCTTAGTTTCACTTTTATGTCCCACCTACATATGGAATAATGCAGTTCCTGGTTTTTTCTGATTTACTTATTCACTTCGTATAATGTTATCAAGATCCCACCATTTTGCTGTAAATGATCCGATGTCATCATTTCTTATGGCTGAGTAGTATTCCATAGTGTATATGTGCCACATCTTCTTTATCCAGTCATCTATTGACGGGCTTTTTGGTTGTTTCCATGTCCTGGCCACTGTGAACAATGCTGCAATAAACATGGGGCTGCATGTGTCTTTACATATCAATGTTTCTGAGTTTTTGGGGTATATACCCAGTAGAGGGATTGCTGGGTCATAAGGTAGTTCTATTTTCAGTTTTGTGAGGAACCACCATACTTTCTTCCATAATGGTTCTCCTACTTTACATTCCCACCAACAGTGTATGAGGGTTCCTTTTTCTCCACAGCCTCTTCAACATTTGCTATTACCTGTCTTGTTAATAATAGCTAATCTAACAGGTGTGAGGTGGTATCTCATTGCAGTTTTGATGTGCATTTCTCTAATAACTAAAGAAGATGAGCATCTTTTCATATATCTGTTGACCATTTGTATTTCTTCCTGGGAGAAGTGTCTGTTCATGTCCTCTTCTCATTTTTTTTATTGGATTGTTTGTTTGTTTGTTGTTGAGTTTTATGAGTTCTTGGTATATTTTGGATATTAGGCCCTTATCTGAGCTGTTGTTTGAAAATATCATTTCCCATTTAGTTGGCTGTCTGTTTATTTTGTTATCAGTTTCTCTTGCTGAGCAAAAACTTCTTAGTCTGATGTAGTCCCATTCATTAATTTTTGCCTTCACTTCTCTTGCCTTTGGAGTCAAATTCATAAACTGCTCTTTAAAACCCAGGTCCATGATTTTAGTACCTATGTCTTCTTCTATGTACTTAATTGTTTCAGGTCTTATGTTTAGATCTTTGATCCATTTTGAGTTAATTTTAGTACAGGGGGACAAACTGTAGTCCAGTTTCATTCTTTTGCATGTGGCTTTCCAGTTTTCCCAGCACCATTTATTGAAGAGGCTTTCTTTTCTCCATTGTGTGTTGTTGGCCCCTTTGTCAAAAATTATTTGACTATATATATGTGGTTTTATTTCTGGACTTTCTATTCTGTTCCATTGGTCTGAGTGTCTATTTTTCTGCCAATACCATGCTGTTTTGATTGCCGTGGCCCTATAATATAGTTTGAAGTCAGGTATTGTAATGCCCCCAGCTTCATTCTTTTTCTTTAGGATTGCTTTGGCTATTTGGGGTTTTTTATAGTTCCATATAAATCTGATGATTTTTTGCTCTATTTCTTTAAAAAATGTCATTGGAATTTTGATGGGAATTGAATTAAATTTGTATATTGCTTTGGGTAGTATGGCCATCTTGATTATATTTATTCTTCCTAACCAAGAACAAGGTATATTCTTCCATCTCATTATATCTTTTTCGATTTCCCTTAACAATGGTTTATAGTTTTCATTGTATAAGTCCTTTACATTCTTTGGTATGTTTATTCCTAAGTATTTTATTTTTTTTGTTGAAATCGTGAAGGGGATTATTCTTTTGAGTTCGTTCTCAATTGTTTCATTGTTGGCATATAGAAAGGCTATTAACTTCTGTATGTTAATTTTGTATCCTGCAACCTTACTGTATTGGCTTATTGTTTCTAGTAGTCTTTTTGTGGATTCTTTGGGGTTTTCGATGTATATGATCATATCATCTGCAAAAAGTGATACCTTTACTTCTTCTTTTCCGATATGGATGCCTTTTATTTCTTTGTCTTGTCTGATTGCTCTGGCTAGAACCTCTAGTACCACATTAAATAAGAGTGGAGAGAGTGGACAACCCTGTCTTGTTCATGATTTAAGGGCGAAAGCCTTCAGTTTAGTGCCATTTAATATGATGTTAGCTGATGGTTTATCATATATGGCCTTTATCATGTTGAGATATTTTCCTTCTATACCCATTTTGTTGAGAGTCTTAGACATAAAATTGTGTTGTATTTTATCAAAAGCCTTTTCTACATCTATTGATAAGATCATGTGGTTTTTGTTCTTTGTTTTGTTGATATGGTGTATTACGTTAACGGTTTTACGTATGTTGAACCATCCTTGAGATTCTGGGATGAATCCCACTTGATCATGATGTATTTTTTTTTAATATGTTGTTGTATTCGATTTGCTAGTATTTTGTTTAGTATTTTAGCATCTGTATTCATTAGAGATATTGGTCTGAGTTTTCTTTTTTTGTGCCATCCTTGCCTGGTTTTGGTATGAGGGTTATGTTGACCTCATAAGATGTGTTTGGTAGTATTGCTTCTTCTTCAATTTTTTGGAAGACTTTCAGTAGAATAGGAACCAAGTCTTCTTTGAATGTTTGATAAAATTCGCTAGTATAGCCGTCAGGGCCTGGACTTTCATTTTTGGGGAGGTTTTTAATGGTTGTTTCTATTTCTTCTCTACTAATATGTCTGTTTAGGCTTTCTTCTTCTTCTTGACTCAGTCTAGGAAGGTTGTATTGTTCTAGGAATTTATCCATTTCTTCTAGGTTGTTGAATTTAGTGGCATAAAGCTTTTCATAGTATTCTACAATAATTCTTTGTATAGCTACGATGTCTGTGGTGATTTCTCCTCTTTCATTTTGGATTTTGTTTATATGAGTTCTTTCTCTTTTTTCCTTGGTAAGTCTTGCCAAGGGTTTGTCAATTTTGTTGATCTTTTCAAAGAACCAGCTCTTTGTTCTATTAATTTTTTCTATAGTTTTCTGTTCTCTATTTCATTTATTTCTGCTCTGATTTTTATTATCTCCTTTCTTCGGCTGGTTTTGGGTTGTCTTTGTTCTTGTTTTTCTAGTTCCTTAAGGTGTGAAGTTAAGTGGTTCACTTGGGCTCTCTCGTTTGTTCATATATGCCTGAAGTGATATGAACTTCCCTCTTATCACTGCTTTTGCTGCATCAAATAGATTCTGATATGTCATATTGTCATTTTCATTTGTCTATATATATCTTTTGATCTCTGCACTTATTTCTTCTTTGTCCCATTCATTTTTTAAAAGTATGTTGTTTAGTTTCCACATTTTTGTGGGATTTTTTCCCTCTTTTTTGCAGTTGAATTCTAGTTTCAAGGCTTTATGATCAGAAAATATGCTTGGTACAACTTCGATTTTTCTGAATTTGCTGATGTTGTTTTTGTGGCCCAACATATGGTCAATTCTTGAGAATGATCCATGTACACTGGAGAAAAATGTATACTCACTCACTTTGGGATGAAATGTCCTGTGGATGTCTATCATATCCAGGTGCTCTAGTGTTTTGTTTAAGGCCACTATATCTTTGTTGATTCTCTGTTTGGATGACCGATCTAGAGTCGTCAGCGGTGTATTGAGGTCTCCAAGTATGATTGTATTTTTGTCAGTTTTTGTTTTAAGGTCAATAAGTAGCTGTCTTATATATTTTGGTGCTCCTTGGTTCGGTGCATATATATTAAGAATTGTTATGTCTTCTTGCTTCAGTGTCCCCTTAGCCATTATGAAATGGCCATTTTTGTCTCTGAGTACTTTTGCTGTCTTGTAGTCAGCATTATCAGATATGAATATTGCTATGCCTGCTTTTTTTTGGATGTTATTTTCTTGTAATATTGTTTTCCAGCCTTTCACTTTGAATTTGTTTTTATCCTTGTTACTTAGATGAGTTTCCTGTAGGCAGCATACAGTTGGATTTTCTTTTTTAATCAATTCTGCTACTCTGTGCCTTTTTATTGGTGAATTTAATCCATTTACATTTAGTGTAATTATTGACACTTGTGAGTTCCCTATTGCCATTTTATATATTGCTTTCTGTTAGTTTTGTGTCTTGTTTGATCCTCTCTTTCGTTTTTCTATCTTTTGTTTTTATTTGGTTGTATTCCATACATCTTTCCTCTGTTGCTATCTTTTTTATCTCATGTGCTTCTGTGGTGGTTTTTTCAATGGTGGTTACCTTTAAGTAATGAAAAGGGTTCCTACCCTGTTCATTGTAGTGCACTATTTTGTGAGTACTTTTGCACTTCATCGTCCTTTGCTACTGTTAATCTCCATCCTCTCCCCCCCCCCCCTTTTTTTTTTTTTGTTGTCACAGTTTAAATTTGGTTTTATTGTGTTCTTCTTGGAGCTTTTACTTGTGGCTTTGTTTTTTTTTTTGTTCTTTGTATCTGATTGGAGAACCCCCTTTGGTAATTCCTGGAGTGGGGGTTTTCTGATGATAAATTCCCTCACTTTTTCTGTATCTGTGAATGTTTTTATTTCTCCTCATATTTGAAGGATAGCTTTGATGGGTATAGTATATGTGGCTGAAAGTTCCTCTCTTTCAGGACTTTAAATATTGGGGTCCACTCTCTTCTAGCTTGTAGAGTTTCTGCTGAGAAATCTGATGATAATCTAATGGACCTTCCTTTATATGTTGTATTCTTCTTTTCCCTGGCTGCCTTGAGAATTTTTTCTTTGCCTTTTGTTTGTGCCAATTTCATTACGATGTGCCTTGGAGTAGGTTTGTTGGGGTTAAGAAAACTCAGAGTTCTGTTTGCTTCTTGAATTTGAGGCTTTAGTTCTTTCCACAGGCTTGGGAAGTTCTCATCTATTATTTGTTTGAGTATGTTCTCCATTCCATTTTCTCTCTCTTCTCCCTCTGATATACCTATTATTCTTATGTTATTGTTTTTGATGGAGTCAGATAATTCTTGTAGGGCTATCTCATTTTTTTTAAATTTTTGAGTCTCTTTCTTCTTCTCTCTGTTGTGCCTGAAGTTGCTTATCTTCTATTTCACTAATCTTCTCTTCTATCTGGCCTGTTCTATTAAGCTAAGCTTGTTACCTCGTTTTTCAGCTTGTGAATTGAGTTTTTCATCTCTGATTTGTTTTTATAGTTTCAATTTCCTTGGAAATATATTCTTTGTGTTCATTGAGTTGTTTTCTGAGCTCCCTAAATTGCCTTTCTTTGTTTTCTTGTATATCTCAGAGGATTTTTAGGATTTCTATCTTGAATTCTCTGTCATTTAGCTCCAAGGTTTCCAATATATTAGATTTTTTCTCTATAGATTTTTCCTCATCTAGCTGTGTTACCTCTCTTTCTTTTGTATCCATGATATTCGATTTTCTCTTCCTTAATGGCATCTGAGGGTGGTTTTGTTGATAGTATTAATGAGATTTAATAAAGAATAAAAAGTTAAAAAAATAAAAAATCAAAAAAAGTTTTTTTTAAAAAATTAATAATGAAATAAAGAAAAATAAAATAAAATTAAAATTAAAAAAAAATGGAAATTATTCCCCCCTCCTTTTTTCCTCTCCTCTCTTCTCCCCTCTTTCTTGAGAAAATCTTGTGGTGAACTGTGAATTATATTGTATTAAATAGAACAAACAATGCCCGTAATGGAGGGCCTGAATTGGGGAAAAGTAATAAAGGCGGAAAAAAAAAAAAAAAAAAGAAAAAGAAAAAAAAGGGGGCTATAGACCCACAAAAAGCAAATAAGGAAAAAATTTGGGCCAAGAATACAATGATTTGCTTTTGGGTGTTGGTTGACTAAGAGTTATGATGAGAGGAATAAGAGGGAAACAGGAAAATGGGGGGACAAATTAAAAAATTACTATTGTATTTAGTGGAACAAGAACTAGATAAAATGGAGAGCCAGGGATGGGAACACCGCTAGTGAGTTAACAAGGTGAAGTAAAAACCCCCCAAAATGCCACAAACATAAGTTTGAGTCCCAGATAAGATAATTTGTTCGTTATTGAGGTTTGAATGAGAGGAGACATAAAGGAGAAAGGAAGAAACTAATATAGAGGGAGAAAAGAAAGAGAAAGAGAGAGAGAAAAAAGAGGGAACCACTAAAAGAAGAAAAAAGAAAAAAGAGGAGAGAGAGAGAGAGAGAGAGTTAAGGGTTTTGGAGTGCAACCCTCATAGAAAGAAAGGAAGAGGAAAGAAAAGATAATGAGAGATGTAACAGTTATGGGTAGTGTAGTTCAAGGAGAGGAGAGAGTAAGACCGGCAGAGAGTTAAACGACCAAATTGGAGGAGGAAAAAAATATATCAAGAATGAAGATAAGAGAAACAAACGAACAAATATAATAAAATGGGATAGGTTATAAAGTCTGCATATTATTCTTGATTTTGAGAGGTTATCTTCTTGCTTTTTCTTTTCTCTCCCTTTTCCTAGTCAGTGACTCTGTACCCCGGGTTCTGCCCCTTTGGCACACTCAGGTAGAGGTTTGCAATTGATAAGTCTCTATGGCGATGTCCTGTATTATGCTTTAGTCTCGTTGGCAGTCGAGGCTCATTAGCATTTATAGGCTCCGCCAGTGAGAGAGTCCGTGTTCCTGGAGCCTTTCTCCGAGTTTTTCCTTCCTCAATTAGTAGCCTGATAATCCAGCTATGGGGTTGCTGCTGCCTCTGCCTGGATAGTAAGAGGCTCAAAGAGCTGGCAACTCTCCACTCTATTTCCACTCAGCACAGGGCTCTGGGTAAGGCTCAGTCAGTCAGAGCTGCTAGCATAATCAGGCGGGGCTTCCACCCACTCAAAGACCTCTGGCTCTGCCACTCTGTCCGGTAACACAGGCGGGTGCCCACTCCCAGGGCGCTTGGAGGAAACTCTCGCTCACTATCTGTGCATGCAGACCAGGATATCAGGCCGACAGTCTCACACTCTGAATGAAACCCCCAGCCGCACGGAAAAGTTCCAGCGTTGGAATTGGCTCTCGCTCTGTCCCTGTACGCGGCTTTTTCAAGGCGCTGGGGCTGCCCGAGATTCCACTTTTGGCCCACACAAAGGCCCCTGACTCTGCCCCTTCACAGGATAACACGGGTGCACACTGCCGAGGCACTCAGAGGAATCTCTCGCTCACTATCTGCGCGCAGACCAGGATATCAGGCCGGCCGCCTCACCCTCTGAGTGAAACCCCCGCCCGCACGGAAAAGTTCCGGCGTTGGAATTAGTTCTCGCTCCCTCCCGTGCGTGGCTTTCCAGGGTGCTCGGGTGGTCCGGAGATTCCGCTTTTGGCCCACACAAAGGCCTCTGACTCTGCCTCTCTGTGGGATAACACGGGCGCCCACTCCTGGGGCTTTGGAAGGAATCTCTCCCCCCTATCTGGGCGCGCTGACCAGGAGATCAGAGAAAATGGCTGCCCCACTTGTCTTTCTTTGTCTGGGTTTGGCGCGAGTGTTAGTTTGTATTGCCCAGGTTGCCACAGGATCAGTTTTTCCTCGACTTGGATCTCCGTGCCACAGCCTGGTTCGGCCGTTTGTGCTGCGGCCTGGATCTGTTCACCGCCTTTGCCCGCCTTAGTTTCTATATTCTCAGTTCCCAGTGAAAGCCGCCCTGTTTAGGTTAGTGAGGAAGGCGGAGCATTTCTTACTCCCTATTTCCTTCGGGGTTTGGTTATATATTTAGCGAATTTTTCGCTCGACCATTCCTTCGGGTGTATTGCGAAACATCTGGAGGCTCCAAGGATAGGTTTTTCTGTTTCTGGTTGAAGATCTTGTTGAGTTTTGCGGGAGATTTATCGGTATCGCTTCCTACCCCGCCATTACTCTGACGTCCACAATGCATATTTTGAATTGAGAGATGAGAGGTTGTGTTAGGCTAAGGAATTTTCTGGAGCTTGGAAGGGCATAAAAGCCTGATCATCTGATTGGAGGACTTGACCAAGAAGTGAGTTTCTTTATGCTAGTTACACATTTCTTAAGTGAGTAGTCTGAGGCCTAAAGTACTGTCCTCTAAAATAGGAATTCTTTGCCACAAAATAAAGGTTGGGCCGTTGCTGGGTAAACTTGGAATGAATGCAAGTTAGAATAGGTCTTTATAAAGAAAGAAAATGCAAATTGAAGGGGAGGACTGGTTAATGTTATAATTCCCTATCTTGAGGAAATGTAATCTTTTGAAATTTTATTCTCTGTAGAAAGAGAAAAAAGAAAATCTACTCTGCAATGACTGGCATGTTTTTAACTGCTGTAGAGTATAGATGTTTTAGAAAAGTTACTTAAACTTGATATTATTAATTCAACTGCCTATATCAAAGGAAAAATGACTTGATAAGTTAATAACTTAATTAATATAGGCACATCCATTCATTAGTAGTGTTCTTTCTAACTAATATCGTTGTTATTTAATAGAACTTTCTGTAATGATGGACATGTTCTATATCTGCAGTGTCCAATATTGTAACCAGTAGCACTTGAAATGTGGGTAATGCAACAGAAACTAAATTTAGAATTTCATTGAAATTTAATTACTGTATTTTTTGCTCCATAAAACACCCTTATTTTCCCCCAAAAGTGGAGGGGAAAATGCCTGTGCTTCTGATGGAGCAAAAAATATGGTATTTTATTAAATATTTTAACACACCATTTGGCTCAGAATATTCTTTTTCTTATTTTTCTCCTTAAAACCCTAGGTGTGTCTTATGGTCAGGTGGGTCTTATGGAGCAAAAAATATGGTAATTGAAATTTATATAGGCCACATGTGAATAGTGTCTATTGTATAGTATTATGGTTTCATCAGAATTCAAAATAGTCTCTTGGGAAAAAATTCTAATTCATTTGTATTCTGTCATACAATATCATTTTTGTATTTACTTTAATATTTGAGCTATCATTGTAAATTTCTTTATAAAATTTTTCCAGATGAATTGTTTTTGACAATGTTGATGGGAAGACATTATAACAGTGTTTTGCAAGCCTGGGGCAGCAACTTTTCAATGTTTATTATAAATAAAACTGTATATAAAAGAAAAACACTTATGAAAGTTCTAACTATGGTGATAAACATTTTGAAAAGTTCAGTTACAGCTTCTGCAACACATCCTTGCAAATAATTCCCAAAATGTAACCAGTCTGCAAAAATGCTCACTAGCTTTGATACCCAAAGTTAATTCTGCTCTCATAATACATCAGGTTTAAAATCTGCTCCTGTGACCTTTTCAGACATTTAGTGAAAACAAACATTAGGGTGCATGATGATTATTTTAATAACATTACTAGTACATTAATATTATAGACAGAATAATTACCTAAAAATATCCTGAGAATTTAAAATTTACTTTGTAGTTTATTGGTTATTTGTAGGGTGCTGAACTACAGACAATGAGGGATTTAAAAAAATAGAAGATATAACATTCATCTTCTTAGAGACTCTATTTACTGGATTTGGACATGTCCCTCTGGAGGGGTTGGATTTATATAAGTTAAGAAGAAAGATGAGAGTTCTTTTGACAGAACCTTGGACAAGGTATTCAGATTGTACATCTCATTGCAAAACAACCAGATCCTAGATAAAACATGCTTTCCATTGAATTTTTTGACTTGGAAAAAAATCGGACACCTTCAAAGAGTCCTCTCCCCCACCTCAAAACCAAAAGATGAGAAAGTGTGAGTGGTGAGCGGAGTTGATAGCAACAGCAAACAGGAAATGTGGGAATGGTAGAACTGATTTGGATGAGTTGTATTGTGAGGGTGCTGTGGGAGGGAGAGCAGCTGTAAACTTTATTAAACTTTTCATAAACCTAGACTTATTAAAAATAAAAGAATAAAGTAACAACCACATTTATAGACCCAGTTTTTTGGTATCCTTTGATATCTTTTGGCATCTTCAATTAAGTAGTCAACCACTTGCATACTGCCAGATCTATTTTCAGAAAAAAATGTCTATCCTGAAAAGCCAGTGACTGATGTGAGGAAAACATGTCTCTTTAAGGGAATCCTATAAAATACAGTCTTCAATGTTCTTGTAAAATATCATCTCTGATATCTCTATTCCTGAAAAATTGTTTTTATTCAAATGCATGTGCTGTGACCTCTGAGTCCTTAACCACTGCTTCAATGGGTATCATCTCTGATATCTCTATTCCTGAAAAATTGTTTTTATTCAAATGCATGTGCTGTGACCTCTGAGTCCTTAAACACTGCTTCAATGGGTATTCCTTAACCCTAAGAAAGAAGTGGATGTACCCATTCTTGGGTAGTTTTCTCACTCATTTGCCCAGATAAGTACTTGCTAAAATCTGGAATGGGACTCTGCAGATCTCAGATCTCTCTGTGGGCAGCACCTCTCTGCCAGGTTCTCTGTCCTTTTATTGAAGCCACCTAATTCTTCCATATTTTCAGTTCTGTTTCCTCAACTCGGGCAGTTCGTCATCTGCCTTGTGAGTTTCTCTTCCTGGTCCATTGCTGAAAATCCCTCAAAATAGCAAGCAAGGCAAAGAATCACCTCCTTGGCCTTTCATCTCTCAGGGATTACAGCTCTTTGTTGCCTGATGTCCCATGTCTTATAAACTATTGTTTCATGTATTTTGTCAGAGTTTTGTTGTTATTATTGTTGTTTTATCAGTGAGGGTATATCTAGCCTCTCTTAGTGCATCTTGACTAGAATAAGAAGACTCCTCAATTTTATCTAAAAAAATAGTTCAGCTATAGTTTATTAATCAAAACAACATCTTAATCTGAAGCTCAATATGTAAAGCAAACTGACAAATGTTCTAGTTGAAATGTGTGTGTGTGTCCCTTTTGAATACTGCTATAGTCTTAAAACTGCCAATGCAACTTTCAGGACCTCTTGCTTGACATTTTCAGTTCCAGTTAATTGTGTTTTTCCCACAAGATGTGTCCTAGTTTATTTTCTGCAATTTAGAGGTAATTTCATGGTTCATTCATTCTTTCCTTCAAGAAATATGTTTGGGTACTTACTATGATCTGTACAAAGTGTTGGAGGTAGAGAAATGAGTAAGACACTATTATCCTTTTAAAAATCTTACAATTTATTTTCTCACTGAAACTTGGAGATGAATGTTCATAACATCTTTGTTAGTTATAACCTCAAACCAGAAGTACCCAAATGGGTGTCAATGAGTGAATAGTTAGACTGTGAAATATCCATAGTGTAGTATACTATTCAGCCATAAAGAGTAATGAACTAATAGCGTCGGTGTGTGGATGTCCTGGGTTCAATTCCCTGTCAGGGCACACAGGAGAAGCACCCATCTGCTTCTCCACCCCTCCCATAATCTCTTCTCTCTTCTCTCTCTCTTCTCCTCCCCTCCTGCAGCCATAGCTCCATGGCCTCCACCTCAGGCACTAAAAAAAAAAAAAATTGTTTAGGGTCCCAGATGGGCAGAGCATCGTCCCCTACTAGGTTTCTGGGTGGATCCTGGTCAGGGGGCATGCAGGCATCTGTCTCTGCCTCCCTTCCTCTCACTAAAAAAAAGTAATGAACTATTGATATAGGAAACAGCTTGAATGAACCTCAAGGAAACTATGCTGAATGAAAAAGTTTATCTTAAGAGGATATCTTATTGCTTATATCCATTTATACAACACTCATAAGATAACATAATTACAGACATATGGGACAAGTTAGTGGCTGCTGGAGTAAGAGGGGAAGGGAGAGAGTAGGTGCGGACATAAAAAAAGCACTAGCGAGTCCTGTGGTGATAGTATAGTTAAGTATCTTGATTGTGGCAGTAGTTGCATACAGCTATTCACACACAAGCATAAATAAGTACAGGTATAGCTGATGAAGTACGAATAAGCTCTATGGATTGTACCAGTGTCAATTTCCTGGTTTTGATGTTGTAGTTATGCAAGATGTCAACACTGGGGAAAGGGTACATAGTACAGTGCATTTCTTTGTACCTTTTTGTGAACTTCTACTTATTTCCAAATAAAATTTATTTTTTCTTAAAAAACTTGCAATTTCATGGAGCATACAAAGAACTATATAGCCAGTCACAATACACTGTTCTAATTACTCAGTTAAGGAGTACTGTAGAGTATATGTATGGAGGAATGCCTCATTCCATTCCCAAGTCCCGACTACTCCCTCGTCTTCTAAAACTCCCCAATCTGGTGCTGCTTCTGCTTGAGGAGCATGAATTCACAGTGGTGGACTTGCAGAATGCTGTGGCTGCCCTTCCACCACATGTAAAGATGTGCCCTACCTAGTAAGTCCTCAGCAAAATACCTTAACCATGTAGGACAAACATTTTATAAGAACCGACACCTATAGAATAAGAAGAGTCTCGTGCACTCAAAACATGTTCAAATGTAAGTTCAAAGCTTCATTCTAAATTTAAACATCAGGGAGTTTCGGTTTACATCCAGCTTTGGCTCTTCTCAAACCCTCTTCTACCATGAGGACCATCAGCCAAAGCTTTACTCTGACCTGTGTAGGAATAGTCTTTGAATGTGAAGACGAACACAGCGGCACTGGGTTTTGTACATATATTGTCACTTGTTACTGTAACTTATTTTAATTCAGTGACAGATTGTCACAGATTTTGAGTTTTCATAAGTTATAGAGTTCCCTCCCCCCGGGAATAAGTAGAAAATATATTTCTGATATGTTGGGGGACATATTTTGGTTTTGTTTGTATTTAGTAAGAAGCACTAGAAAAGACACTCAATATGAATTTATGGCCTTGTCACATTGTGACAACTCTGTTGTCTTTGAGTTTTTATTAGACTGTGTCTAAATTTTACAAACCCATTAATAGGTAGCCTTAGAACATATAAACTGGAAATATTTAGATGTTTTGTCTTGTTGCAGAAACTTACCCCTCTTCTCAGTGTGAGGAAAGCCTGCTGGAAGTGGCCATTGGAGTAAGGGCATGTCTGAGTCTGTACCTCTGTGTGGCAGTGGCACATTTACTGGGCAAAAATCATCCTTAGAGTTTTTAATCAGATGTAGGTCTCTCTCAAGGTGTGTGTTTGGCAGCTGTAGTTTGTATCATTTACCTTTATCATCACAGTAGCCGATTTGCAATTACTTATATTTGTACAATTCACACTTAATTTTCTTTTGAACTCATTCATTTTTTTTTTTTTTTATATATAATTTTATTTTTTTAATGGGGTGACATCAATAAATCAGGATACATATATTCAAAGATAACAAGTCCAGGTTATCTTGTCGTTCAATTATGTTGCATACCCACCACCCAAAGTCAGATTGTCCTCTGTCACCTTCTATCTTGTTTTCTTTGTGCCCCTCCCCACCCCCTATCCCTCTCCCATTCCCCCCTCCCCCCCGTAACCACCACACTCTTATAAATGTCTCTTAGTTTCACTATTATGTCCCACCTACGTATGGAATAATACAGTTCCTGTTTTTTTCTGATTTACTTATTTTGCTTCGTATCATGTTATCAAGATCCCACCATTTTGCTGTAAATGTTCCGATGTCATCATTTCTTATGGCTGAGTAGTATTCCATAGTGTATATGTGCCACATCTTCTTTATCCAGTCATCTATTGATGGGCTTTTTGGTTGTTTCCATGTCCTGGCCACTGTGAACAATGCTGCAATAAACATGGGGCTGCATGTGTCTTTACGTATCAATGTTTCTGAGTTTTTGGGATATATACCCAGTAGAGGGATTGCTGGGTCATAAGGTAGTTCTATTTTCAGTTTTTTGAGGAACCACCATACTTTCTTCCATAATGGTTGTACTACTTTACATTCCCACCAACAGTGTATGAGGGTTCCTTTTTCTCCACAGCCTCTCCAATATTTGCTGTTACCTGACTTGCTAATAACAGCTAATCGAACAGGTGTGAGGTGGTATCTCATTGCCGTTTTGATTTGCATTTCTCTAATAGCTAAAGAAGATGAGCATCTTTTCATATATCTGTTGGCCATTTGTATTTCTTCCTGGGAGAAGTGTCTATTCATATCCTCTTCCCATTTTTTTATTGGATTGTTTGTTTGTTTGTTGTTGAGTTTTATGAGTTCTTTGTATATTTTGGATATTAGGCCCTTATCTGAGCTGTCATTTGAAAAAATCATTTCCCATTTAGTTGGCTGTCTGTTTATTTTGTTATCAGTTTCTCTTGCTGAGCAAAAACTTCTTAGTCTGATGTAGTCCCATTCATTAATTTTTGCCTTCACTTCTCTTGCCATTGGAGTCAAATTCATAAAATGCTCTTTAAAACCCAGGTCCCTGAGTTGAGTACCTATGACATTCATTTTTTTAAAGTGATGAAATTGTAGTCTTGAACCTTTTTTCTCCAAATTTTGGTAGTATAAAAATAATATATTTTAGACTTAACAGGTTATGTATTATTGATCAAATCCTGAGATTTTTTTTCACTTTTTTTGTTGTGGCCAATTGTGTACTACTTTTTACTCTTAACATTTTATTAATTTTGATTTGCTGAAATTAAAACACTATTTGGGTGCTAAATCCTTTAAAATTATTTAAAGAATATATAACAGCATGTCAACAGCATAGCTAACTTGCAATATTTCTTTCTCATCTCTGGTAACTCGTGGTTACTGTGTGGTCCTGAATTTTATATGGCTATGATCTTTTCTGTATCTTATTCTATCTCTGCATGTCTGAGAAAATTATTACTTATATTCTTATTTATTTCTTTAAAATACAATGATAAGGATTGTTTAGGTTACATAAGATATTATTAAATTATCTCCAGATGTATCTTTTTATTTTGTACTGTGGATACTAGAAAATTACTGAACAGTACTAGTCTAAAGGCATTCTGAAGAATACATTTTGTTTTTGGTCACTCTTTTTTTTTTTTTTTTTGAAAGAGATAGAGAGAGAGGAAGGGAGAGAGATGAGAAGTATCAATTCATAGTTGGATTACTTTAGTTGTTCATTGATTGCTTCTCATACATGCCTTGACTGAGGGGCTCAAGCCGAGCCAGTGACTTCTTGCTCAAGAAGTGAGCTTGGGCTCAAGCCAGTGACCTTGGGCTTCAAACCAGCGACCTTGGGATTATGTTGATAATCCCCCACTAAAGTGGGTGAACTCGTGTGCAAGCCTGCAACCTCTGGGTTTTGAGCCTGGACTTCAGTGTCCCAAGTTGATGCTCTATCCACTGTGCCACCACTGGTCAGCTCGAAAAAGAATACTTTTTTGAAGTAGTTCATGATAGAAATGGAGGATGACATTCAACAATATACACTGGTATAATGATTGTTGT
The DNA here is from genome assembly GCF_036850995.1 of Saccopteryx leptura. NCBI lineage: Eukaryota > Metazoa > Chordata > Mammalia > Chiroptera > Emballonuridae > Saccopteryx > Saccopteryx leptura. Next base: position 144,801,835 of record NC_089506.1, read on the forward strand.
AAGTCCTAAGCATTATAATGAAATAATCTAGTTTTTGCATATTTGAACCATTTATTCTTTCATTCAGTGAACATCTACTGAACACCTATTATGATTACGACATTGTGATGGGCACAGGAGATAAAAAGCTTTAATTTTGACCCTCAAGTTGTTCACATTTTATTTGGATAGTCTGATTGCACCAAGGAGCTCTTTAAAATGTCAGAGGTCAGTTTAGAGATAGAAGCTAGCTACCAATGAGAAAAAGACCAGGGAAGTCTACTTTCACTCTGTTTTTCTTCCAGTGGTATTGGCTAGTAAGTAATTTTCAGTAAGTGATAAGTGGTCTTTTTTTTTTAAACAGTTACACTATTTGGTATTTATTACATTTTATTTATCTCCTTGATTGATTATTTGCAGTTAAATTACCTTAGCATGCTAGAACAGATTTTACAGATTTAAACATATGATTAAACAGCATAAAGTTTAACTAATGTGGTTTTAGTGGCATACTATATACTAAAGCATAAAATTTAAACACACACTTCATCAGGGATGTTTGCAGTTACAGTGAATTAGAAGGATTCAGATATTGGAACTTCCCCCACCCACCTTGTTAAGAAGGAGCAGGAATTTTATAATTAAGATTATTATAGATGTCCTGACATAACTGATTGACTTCAGTAATGTGCCTTTAAAGTTCAAATTCAAGGTGTGCACTTATTTCAGTCAGCTTATTCTGCATGTTTAAATAAGAAAAACTATTTCTGAGTATTCTGAATAACTTGTGCATTTATTCCTAATAGTGAGTATTTGGACTAATGATGGATTACTAATGAGCATGTAAATGTACCACCTGATTACATTAATATATCATCTTCCATGACGAGGTCTGAATGAACAGTTCTAATATGTATTTCTTTTCCCCAACGGCACTGTGGTGTATACTGAGCAGGACTTAGACAAGGTGTTTTCTTAAGAGCCCCTGATTTAGTCAATTATCAAGAATCACATTATAATAAGTGCTGTTCTAAGAATTTTGATTAACCTTTAAATAAATGTTACTTTGGGAAAAAAATTTGCCAAATGTGTTAATGATAAATTGTGTAGAGGTAGTAATTGCAAGTATGGATTTATAGGTAATATAGTTAATTGATACCACCCTCTAAAACATATACAATGCATCAGTTGTTATGAGGCTGGGTGATAGTAATGGTGTCCACTGTATTTCTGATGCATTGAGGAGGACATGAGTAAAATGGAAACTTACAATGCTCAGCAGGGTTACGCTCTCATGGACATCTGATGCCCATGGTCAGGTAAATATTTAATGACATATAGTCACTACCTACCTTTCAGCCTTCTAGAGAAGTAAGTATACATTGATCTGTCCTGATTAGCCTTGCAGAGTACTTCAGACATCCCTGCATCGTGAACACTATTATTTAATAAAACAGGAGATTTTTTTTTTTTACAAGCTCAGCACTTGTTCCTTGGATGGCTGTATTGGTTGTTTCTTTAAACTAAAGTCTCATAAGTCACATGTTTACTTCTGTCTTTGTCTGACAATGTAGTATTAATGCAACTGCATAAAAAAGTAAGCCAAATTAAGGAATGGCTCTGATTATGAAAGTTCATTGCTATTATAAGAAACCCCAAAAGTACACATCCATCCTTTCCCTAATGTATAGGGTGCTGACAGCATAAATTTCTTGGAAAGATATCAAGGATATACAGGCAATTGTGTTGAGGTGTGCAGTAATATGCTTTGACGTTTGTCAATAAAGGTGGCTCTGTAATATCTGATTCGCAAAACAAAAGGTAGCCAAAACAGTTTGTAATTGCTCTAGATTGGAACATTTATGTAGGGATATCTACTGTTTTTAAGAGTTTAGTTTTCATCTGAGTTTGGGTTCTATAACAAAGAATCTCGAGTTCACTCATCATTGGAGTGCGATAAAGCCAGCATTGTTTATAATTAGCTAATAGGATTTGAGAGTAGGAGAATTTCTAAAATAGATGCTCCGTATAATTGTGCAGTTATTAAGTTCCAAATGAGATACAGACTAGATGGTGTTAAGTCTCATCCTAGGGATAAAGTCTACAAATAGAACTTCTTAGAGGCACGGATGTTGTTTGGTGGACATGGTTCACTGGTTACTGGATTTACTTGCTCTTAAGAAAATGGAACAGGGGTGGGTTCCGGTTGAGCTATAGGGCTGGTCATTGATGACTACATCTGGAGTTGCCCTTGTGTGCAATGAAACAAGGCATCTCTTCCTGCTGTTCTAAGGCCGCAGATTTGTCTATCAGGCTCCACAAATGCCTTCTGTACCTGCTTCCTGATACCTGAAGTTGCACAGAAATGAAAATCTTTGTATTTTGTAAATATCCTTAGAAATAATAACATTATGTTTATATTAGATCCGTAAAATGAGTGTGAGTTTATAGCTCTTTCTGGAGAACAGGTTTTGAAAGTGAGGTGAGTAGAAGAAAACGAGGGCCCCGGGGAACTAGGGAATAAGAACTGCCTTGTGGGCGCGAAGGGGGAGGAGGGTGCGATGGCCGGCACTAGTGAGCAGGGGGCAGGATGACTTCTTTACAATGTAGGGAAACTTCTAAGAATGGCAGGCCTTCTAAATGTTGTTTTAAAACCTTTTAAAAATCCTAGTTGAAAACTGAATTTGTTTTCAATTTCATTTCAGTGTAAATGGAATAATTTTTTTGTTACAAGGTATTTTCTTTGAATTATTGAGCTTATTTATTGCAGAAGCATGAGTAAACAACTCCTATGGGCCAAATAGTGAGTTAGATGCTAAAAAACGCGTTCTTCATCCATAACGATCAGTCATGATACTTTTGGCTATCAGTAACATAAAACCTAAATGGCTTTAGTAATAAAATAATTTCTTGGCTCACACCAGTGAATGTCTAGGTAGTGTGGAATTCAGGGACATTTTAATCCAGTAGCTTTGTCTTCGTTTTCCTTCCATTTTTATCCCCTTTCTGTAGATCAGCTTCACTAGGGGCTAGTAGCAAGGTGACTATTGAGTAAAGGGCTATTTCAGTGACTTTCCAGAAGAGTTAGTAAAGCAGTCCCAGAAGCATCAAAGAAACCTCTTCTTAGATTTTATTAGGCTAAGAAACCAAGATTATGCAGGAATTATAGGACTAGTGGCTACATATATGTATGGGTTCAGGAAGAGGCTTGGGAGGGACATTCATTTACTCTAGACCAGTGGAGATGGGGGATTCAGAGAAGGCTACATTGAAGACATGCTGCCCAAATTAAATCCAAGAGGATGATAAGGAAAGGGGACATGAGAAGGGCATGTAGGAAATGAGGGAAGTGAGTGCACAGACACAGAAATGAGAGAGTCCCTTGCACCAAAACAGCAACCCTTCCTCATCCTTCCTCATCTTCCTAAGGAAGTTTAGCTGAGCCTTGTGTGGTTTTGCAGTTTCTTGTACTTAGCCAGTCATAACACTCACCAGACTTCATTGTTATTCATTCAACTGCTTGACCTTCTCTACTAGACTCTATAAGGGCAGGGTCCATGTCTATTTCCTTCCCTATTTCTGGTGCCTAGTGTTGTGTCCGGCACATGATACACAGTTAGTCAGTATTTATTTAATGTATGAATGAATGAATGACTTTTGTTAAATGACAGCATTTGGACCTATTCATTCCTACATTAGTAACTTCAGGGCCCTGAATAGATTCTTATAAACAATCATAAAGTGTAGGCAGTAAAGCTGAGTCTTGAGGACTCTGAGGAGTGTTTTGATTTCTCATGTGATTATTTTGAATTAAATTTTCTTGAGCATAGTTATGTGTTTTTATATATAATATAATCCAGAAGCAGGATGAGACTTTAATAGTCATCAAGACTCTTATTTGTTGGATGGATGAATCTTTTTTTTTTTGTTTTTTTTTCAGAGACAGAGAGAAAGTCAGAGAGAGGGATAGATAGGGACAGACAGACAGGAACGGAGAGAGATGAGAAGCATCAATCATTAGTTTTTCGTTGCAACACCGTAGTTGTTTACTGATTGCTTTCTTATATGTGCCTTGATCGTGGGTCTTCGCAGACCGAGTAACCCCTTGCTCGAGCCAGCGACCTTGGTGAGCTTTTGCACAAACCAGATGAGCCCGCACTCAAGCTGGCGATTTCGGGGTCTTGAACCTGGGTCCTCCACATTCCAGTCCAACGCTCTATCCACCCTGCCACCGCCTGGTCAGGCGAATGAATCTTTTACTGTATTGGAAGACAGAATCTTTGCTCACTACACTTCAGAAGATTAGTCCCGTACATATAAAGCTTCAGTTTAGGTGACTTTCTAATGTTTTTCTAGTTTTATGAGTTTTGAAATTTCTAATTAAATATATTATTTTATTGACATTAGTCAGAAATTACTCTTCTGTTTTGTGCAATGAGTTGAGAAAAGATTTTGCTCCATTCCACTACAGTGCATTTACACTTGAAGTTTTAAGCCTCATATATTGAAATGAGTTAATGAAAAGTTGATTTTGGATAGAGTTGCATATCGTACCTGCTGCTTCTTATCATCAGGATTGTAATTTGCAAATATAAAACAGCAAATATTGAAAGTCTGAAATGTTAAACTTGAAGAAAACGAATATAGAAATGGAAGAAAATATAATGATGTCTCATGATGAAATTAGTCCAAAATTCTATTTGTGATTTTGAGGACCTTTTGTGGGGCAGCACAGTCACCCAGTGAGCCTGTAAAGATCTTTAAGGAAAATCTGATATTTTCCCAGAGTATGTCACAACTCCGTTTTATATAATGATTGTAAACACTTAAAATTTTATTTACCCTAAAAAGTTTGAAATCTCTTAATTTAATGTATTCCTTATGATGTCATCTAGAGCAGTGGTCCCCAACCTTTTATGGGCCATGGACCGGTTTAATGTCAGAAAATATTTTCACGGACCGGCCTTTAGGGTGGGACGGATAAATGTATCACGTGACCGAGACAAGCATCAAGAGTGAGTCTTAGACGGATGTAACAGAGGGAATCTGGTCATATTTTTAAAAAATAAAACATCGTTCAGACTTAAATATAAATAAAACGGAAATAATGTAAGTTATTTATTCTTTCTCTGCGGACCGGTACCAAATGGCCCATGGACCGGTACCGGCCTGTGGCCTGGGGGTTGAGGACCACTGATCTAGAGAGAATGATTTTATTCATTAAGGCCTCATTTTAAAGTTTATTTAGATTTCTCCAAGTTACAAAAACTATTTTTTTTTTTGTATTTTTTCTGAAGTTGGAAACGGGGAGGCAGACAGACTCCCGCATGCGCCCGACCGGGATCCACCCGGCACGCCCACCAGGGGGCGATGCTCTGCCCATCTGGGCCGTAGTTCTGTTGCATCCAGAGCCATTCTAGCACCTGAGGCAGAGGCCAAGGAGCCATCTTCAGTGCCCGGGCCAACTTTGCTCCAATGGAGCCTCGTCTGCGGGAGGGGAAGAGAGAGACAGAGAGGAAGGAGAGGGGGAGGGGTGGAGAAGCAGATGGGGGCTTCTCCTGTGTGCCCTGGCCAGGAATCAAACCCGGGACACCTGCATGCCAGGCCGACGCTCTACCACTCAGCCAACTGTCCAGGGCCTACAAAAACTATTTTAAAAATGGAAATAATTTTCATTAATTATAAATAATTTTTGCACATTTTTTTTACCCTACCTATATTCAGGACACTTCCAATTGAAAGGTGTTTCAGAGCAGTTCATGGAGCATCACACAAATTATACTCTATGACTTGCACTTCCTGGAAGAGATTATGGGATTATATAGACATGAAAGTTATAAGAAGAACTGCAAAGAGACTATCACTTCATTTTAAGTTTAAAATTGAGTGTCATCATCAAAGACTGCACTTTCCTTTATATGAAGAAATGTTATTTTCCTTTAATATGTTATTTAAAGTAATTTCCTTTTTCTATAGTTTCATTTTCTGTGATTTTAATTGCCCATGTTCAATCATGGTGCAAAATTATTACATGGAAAATTCCAGAAAGAAACAATTCATAAGTTTTAAATTGCTCACCATTCTGAGCAGTGTGGTGCTCTCACCTGCTCCATCCCTCAGGGAACATGAGTCACCCCTTTGTCCAGCATCTGCACTCTGTACATGTTCCCCACCCGTCAGTCCAGTGGTTCTCAAACTTTTTGAAGTCAGGGTGCATTTAAAATCCTACAAATAATTGTAGGTGCACTATATACAAATTTCTGAGAAATATTTTAATAATTAAGTCAAATATTAAAAAAAAAAAAGTCCAAACATGCTTTTATGGTAACTAAACAAAATAAGTACGACAAAATTAAATTTATACTGACATTTAAAAACATTTTTATGTTACAGTTTTTGAGTTATGCTCTTTAGAATTAATAAAAAAGAGGGGTTAAAAATAAAAAAAAAAACAAAAAGTTATCTTTTTATATATATATAGATACTTTCTTAGTAAGATTTAGTAAATTTGGCAGGTCCCAGTGTGAATGTGTTAAGTTTTTTCATTCTTGTGTTTATGAGAATCATGAGCCTGATGTGTCCTAGCATTTTCTTCAATGTTTGAGCATATATTTAAAAGGCAAACTCTCATTTACTCATCAATACTTTGAAGAATTCCTCTCTTTTTACTCTTAATTGTGTTGAGTGCAGAAAACCCTCACCATATATATCATCTTAACTTCACACCAAACAAAGGATAGAAGAAACTTGCCTCCAGTCTTTCCGGGGAACATGGGGGGTAGTGTAAACAATCCAGCACCACAGTTTAACAGCCTTTTTCAACCTAATCAGGCAAGTGAGGTGGGGGGTTGGGCAGACTGTCAGTTTACACCAATTCTCCACAACTCTGTCCCCCAAAAATCTAAACTCCAAAAACCCTGTTGGTTTTTTGGTCCCAAACAGGCACATATTTCTCTGGAATACCATAGGGCGCACCAGTGTTCCCTGGCGCACACTTTGAGAACCACTGCGTAGTCACTCAGCAGTCACCTTGGTTATCAGACTAACAGTCCAGGGATGCAGTGCCTGTGTTCAAGCAACCTGGATAGTCACCTAATGCCACGTAACAATGCCTACAGTGTTCAGCCCACTACATCTCATTCCATAGGCACTGTACTGGCTCACATCATCAGAAAAATAAGGGTGAGTACAGTACAATAAGATATGTTGAGAGACAGGCCAAATTTACATAATTTTTCTTATGGTATTATATTTTTCTATAGTAAGTCTTCACAAAATAATATTGTTTTGTTCAAAGCCATTTTGTTATAATGTACACAAGGATGAAAATAAATAAATTCCTGGCCAGGGCCACTGTTTGTGTGGAATTTGTACTCCCCCAACCCATGTGTGTGTGTAGCTTTCTCCAGGGACTCTGCTCTCCTCCACACACAAAGACATGCACTTGAGGTGAGATGGTGTGTCTCACTTGTCCTGGTCTGAGTGACTGGGGGTGTGTGCGTGTCCCCAGCGATGGAGACTGGGGGTGTGTGCGTGTCCCCAGCGATGGTGACTGGGGGTGTGTGCGTGTCCCCAGCGATGGTGACTGGGGGTGTGTGCGTGTCCCCAGCGATGGAGACTGGGGGTGTGTGCGTGTCCCCAGCGATGGTGACTGGGGGTGTGTGCGTGTCCCCAGCGATGGTGACTGGGGGTGTGTGCGTGTCCCCAGCGATGGTGACTGGGGGGGTGTGCGTGTCCCCAGCGATGGTGACTGGGGGTGTGTGCGTGTCCCCAGCGATGGTGATTGGGGGTGTGTGTGCGTGTCCCCAGCGATGGTGACTGGGGGTGTGTGTGCGTGTCCCCAGCGATGGTGACTGGGGGTGTGTGCGTGTCCCCAGCGATGGTGACTGGGGGTGTGTGCGTGTCCCCAGCGGTGGAGACTGGGGTTGTGTGCGTGTCCCCAGCGGTGGAGACTGGGGTGTGTGCATGTCCCCAGCGATGGAGAGGGGCCTGCCCAGGACTGGGTCCTGCTTTGCTCCCTGGGCTGCCACACAGGCTCTCGTGACCTGTGACTCTCAGCTGGAGTAAGTGGGTTGGACAACCATCACCTTACTTGTTTTTATTCATCTTTCTTAAACAGATGGGTAGCTCATATTTATTTAAGTATTTAATATTAAAAGTGTTTGGATCTTTATTTAAACGTCTGGCGATATTTTAATAATCAGAGATGTGCTGTGGGACTTTAACTCTTGTTTATATCAATTAGCCTTTGATAAAATTGGTTTCATTAAAGGTTTTGCTTAAAGTTGCAGATTCTGCAATCCTATCAATATTAAGTGCAGACTTTTTGTATTTTATTATTATTGTTATTAATCTCTTAATGTGCATAATTTATAAAGTAAACTTTACTATAGGTATATACATATAGGAAAAAGCATAGTATATATAGGCGTTTCAGACATCCCTTGGGGGTCTTAGAGTATCCTCCTCAGGTAAGTCAGGTACTACTCTATTGTCATTATCAGTCAACTTATTTATTTATTTTTTTAGTGAGCTAGCAAGAGAGAGACTGACAGACAGGAACATACAGACAAGAGAGAGATGAGAAGCATCAATTCTTTGTTGTGGCACCTTAGTTGTTCATCGATTGCTTTCTCATATGTGCCTTGACCCAGGGAGGGCTCCGGCTGAGCGAGTGACCCCTTGCTCAAGCCAGTGACCTTGGATTCAAGCCAGAAACATTGGACTTCAAGTTAGCAACCTTTGGGCTTAAGCCAGTGACCATGGGGCCATGTCTGTGATCCGACACTCAAGCCACTGACCCTTCAGCCAAGCTGGTGAGCGTGTGCTCAAGCTGCATGAGCCCATACTCAGCCAGTGGCCTCAGGGTTTTGAACCTGAGTCCTCAGCATCCCAGGCTGATGCTCTATTCACTGTGCCACTGCCTGGTCAGGCTAGATCAACTTTTTAAAGATAAGTTGTGATTTATGCACTTATATATACGAAATAAAAAGATCTTGATATTTCATGAATACTGCAAATAATTTTATATTTCCCATGTAATTCTCTTACATGGTAGGTAGGAGGATTATTTCTCTATTTAAGGGAACAAAGAAGGTGAGTGACAGGAGCAATGATAAAGTATAGTTGATTGAGACAGCCTCTGTTTATGAGCCTGGGAAGAAGAAGGGAATAACCTTTATCGAGAAGTTTTCTGGAGGTTCTGCTGTTTGGGACTGGAAGCATGGGACTGGAAGAATTCTGTAGCAAGTATCTGGCTCAAGCTTCTCCTTCTACAGAAAAGGGGGCTTGGGCTTAGCGAGGTTAAGAGACTTCCCAGAGCTGTGCGTGAGTAACAAACCTGCGGAAGAGATGGGGCTGGTGCTCCTGTCTTCTGCTTCTCAGACTTATGGTTGTGCTTTGAACAATGTCATGCTGCTCTCTTGGATTCTTCGATGTTGAAGAAATTTAGCTAATATGAGAAGAAAAATCCTTTTGTGTGAATTCATTAAAAATATGTTATGCTGGTTTTGTAGTTCTACAGAATGGAGATTTATTGACTTTGGAAAGTTAAGGAGTTAAGCCTCCAAAATTCTAAATTAAACCTACTCATAATTTTGAAAAAGCAGAATGTATTTAGAAAACTTTTCATAAATTCAACAGAAGCCTAGGCTCTCTCAGAAAGAAAGCAGGTTGAGGCGGTTCAGTTAGGCTGTGCATTGTATTTTTCTTCTCTGAGAGCTTGGAGATTGTCATTACTCCACAGTAGTGTCACAGCCCGCAGTCATTTAATGCCTCTTCTTGTGAGGCCAGGATTCCACGCCCAAGTGCATTTAGTAGGTCAGTACAGTAATTTTAAATGTCTTTCTTTCAATCTTTTGCCATCTTCAATTATACCTTTCCACCCTGCTATTTGTGTAATTTTCTTCTGTCTGAAGTCTCTTTACTGTTGTTCTCTATTGCACAGCATGACAAATTACCCATCAAGCCATATCTTTTCAGCCCAGAAATGCGCAATAACACGGAGTCATGGCATTATCGCATGTTGTGCACTCTATTTCCTCACAGTTCATTCAAGTGTGTCACTTTACTTTCCTGGCTTCCTTTTGTCATCATGGAGATTAACCATTTTATCCTTCCTAAACTTTAGAAACAATTAGAATTTCATTATAGTGGAAGCTGAGAGTGAATGCTTGCTCAGTACTATGTGGAGTATACTTTTCATATTATTGGTGGCAAAATTAAAGCCATGAATCCCTAGTCCTCTATAAATGAGAGACTTTAGGGGCTTATTATATAGCTGAGTAACCCTGGCTCTGGACAAGAGAATGATTTGAGCCCATGGCCACCAAACACATTAACCATAAGAAACCATTTAGTATGATAATTGAGTACCTGATTCTTCTGTTCTCCTGGGAATTATGAAAGTCTTTGGGGCACATGTGCTCTGTACACAAAGTCTCCCCCCTCCTGTTAGCTTTGGCTAAATACCAATAGTGTACAGTTGTACAATGAGATACAATAGACATTGCAAGTGTGTGTTGGAAAATCAATTGGTATTGACGTTCTAATGAGCAGGGCTGCAGCTGGTATGTAGACACATCACTGGAAATGGTGATTAAGATCATAATCAAAAACATTTAAAAAAACCCACATTTAGATCACTATTCAGATAGATTGCTGTTTTATTGTGATTTGGGCAACCAGTGAGACTTTTAGATTCTGCCGGATTAATGTGTAAGATGTGTTATAACTTAATATTTATATGTTAAATTTATAATTTATTTTAAATAATACAGTTATAGGATAGTGTTTGTTGGTAAACAAATGAACAAAAAGTTCAGAGTTCTTTTTCCACAGCTAATTTACAGTTTGCCAGATTTTAGTACAATCTGCTCTAGGGAAAGGGTAGCGACAGGAAAGAGGTGTGGTTACAGTGCTGCTCTCGTATGAAAACACATGAAGTGAGGAGATGCAGAAGGCAGGGGAGGAGAGCGAGAGACAGAAAGAGGGGAGGCAGGGAGGGCAACAAGGAGGGGGAGGGAGAGGATGCAAATCAACGTGAAACGCTCCGGAGAACAGACAGGAAGAGTACGGTATGGCATGGGACTTCTTCAGAATTGAAAGAAATGGGCCAAGAGGAGTATGAAGCTGAGTTTCCTACCTAGCATTTCCTACCTGCGAGAAAGCAGTTAGCTAACAAAATTAGCTAAGGCATTCTTTTAGGAAAATTTAAGGATAAAAAGAGATTTAAACAAGAAAGGGTGGTTGCTTTCATAAAACTCTTCATATTCTAATCTAGAACTATGTTTTCCTGTGAACACTTTAGGTTACTCTAGAACTGTAGCTATTGAAAGTCCAATCATGCACATAACTTTCAATTTTAAGTATTTTTATAAATAGAGAATAAACTGGATATTTAAAGTAAATATAGGTACAGAGGTCCTGTCTTTTTATCTTTACAATGTCTTTTAAATTTTTTAAATTAAATTTATTGGGGTGAAATTGTTAATAAAATTATATCAGTTTCAAGTGCAGAATTCTACAGTACATCATCTGTATATGACATTGTGTGTTTATATTATCTTTGACACTAGCTAAGCTCTAGGTTAGAAGTATCAAAGCCCAACTAAAAGAAGGGTTCCAAAACTATTGAATGTGTATTTTCGAAATAGTGACTATCACAGAAAAGGCAAGCTATGGCTATTATCCTAAGCTCTGAATTTCATGAAAGAAAACTACTATTGAGAAGAGGGGGAAAAATTGGTACTTTAGCATTGGACAGTAGACTTTTAAGCGATAAAACACATTGAACTTTCGTATATATAATTTTAACTAGCAGCCAGTAACTTAAAAAAAAAAAAAAAAGGAAGGTGAAGAAATTTTGGGACATGATTGAAGAAATAGCAACACAAAGTTAAAACTGAGGAGCACCTCCTAGTTTTCAAACTACTTTTAAATGTATTTTCCATGTGTTAACACAACTACTTGCATATAAAACAGAACAGGAATTATTAAAACTCTTTTAGTAGTTGGATAAAATTAGATTTAACAGAAAATGGACTTACATGAAATTATGTAAGCAGATAGACAAAGAAGTACTAGAACTGAGATCTTGAGAATTCTGCGGTCCAGTATGGCAGCCGCTAGCCACATGGAGCTATTGAGCACAGGGGTCCTCAGGTTATAACACAGTTCCATTCCTACAACAGTGATGTGACTTAAATTTTGGTGTAAGTCAAAATACACCCTATCCCAAGTCACTTACCTATCTTAACACAGTTGTAAAATTATAATCTAGAACATAAAAACACAACTAAGCCACAGAAAAATGAAAAGGACATAAATATGCTATACTGTACATTGTACTATAGAAACAGAAAAAATAAGTGTAAAATAATCCTTTACCTTTATTCCTGTGGTTGCCTTGCACACTGGAAGAGGCATTGCAAGGTGGGAGAGAGTGACCTATTGGGAGGAGGAAGCTGGAGAGGCAGGAGAACCTGCAGAAGGAGCTGGGGATACTGGGTCAGGGGAATCAGGGTTGCCTAAGGAACACGCAGGAAACACTGGAGATGATTCTACTGGTATTACAGGTGTTTCAACTTGAGAATCCACTGATGTAGAGGGTACAGGATCTGTTGCAGATCTCTCTATCATCTTAAAGAATTGTTCCAGGCTAGTCTGTAAGTTCGACACTAATGGCGTAAGCCCAAACACTCACGTCTCAACTTTTTAAAATTTTTATGGTAATGAGCATTGTAAACTCAAAACATAACATGAGGATCCCCTATACTTGAAATGTGCCTAGTTCTATTTGAGATGTACTTTCTCAGTTCATTTATCACTTCAATTTGATTCAGTAAAGAAAAATAAGAACCTAATATTTATTGGGTGATTCCAGGCATTATATTCAGTATATTTTGAGGAGATGGGAAAAGGATCATAACAGAGGGAGAGAATATCTTTTCTGGAATTCTCTATCCAGATCTATATGAAAGGAAGCCTACAAAATATTCTTTTGTTAGATTTTTGTCAAATCTGTCCTAAAGAAACCATAACTAGTGTAGATATGAAAACCTGTGATTTTCTTGGCTGGGTGAGCACACTAGTCTAACACACCCAAAGGCATTTTGGCAGGTGCACAGTGTGACGATATGTGGTCTGTCATACATCGAGTCCAAGTGGACTCCACCCACGCAGAGGAGGACCTTGGTTTAGGACAAATGAGTGAAGCATATTAAGGAATAGCTTGTATGAAAAATGCAGCTCAGAGTAAGAATAAAGGAATTGTTGAAAAACTAATGAACCATACATAGCTTTAATCTTCTCTTAATAGGCACATTGTTGAATAACACTGGTTTGCTGCTAGGTTAGTTATAACTTGTTACATCGAATTTCATGAACTATGTGGCAATGAGCACTTAGTTCTTGGGGAAAGGACTGAACCTACTGTTGTCACTTAGAGCTTACCCTAGTAATTACAGCTACAGATTACAGTCTCAGAAAATATTAATACTTTTGCAGTAACAGTTTTAAAAATCTAGAATGCAACAAAGGGAAATCAAACAACTATCACAATTTTTCAAGGTTTGAGCGGAAGGGGGAAATATGCTTGTGTGATGTTTTAAATGAAATTCCACTTTAAAATTCTAGATCTATTTGCTACCTGCCATTTAAAAATTAATAACTGTTTTCCTTTAATCTAGAGTGTGCATAAAGAAAACCAGTGCACTTCTGAGCTGTTCTCCTGCCTTCCCAGATACATGGAAATTCATTACTATTGCTGACAAACAAAATGCCACAAGATTTGTCATACAAATCACATTATAAGAGGTTCCAAAAACTTGACAACGTTGACAGTTGTTTTCAGCAAATGGCTGCTTTCCTCTGTACTGTCAATGTTGATGTCCTCGTGCACATGTAAAAGAGCAATGTGATTAAGGCAAGCTTGTCCACGCTAGATCCCAGCCAAGTTTTCCGTCTCCGCGTGGCACTGAAAGATTGCTCAGCTGTTGCAGATAAGGCAGGAATAGCTAGCAGATTTCTGCCATTTAAAAAAAATTCTCTGGGCATGCATTTCTGTAGGAATGTACCAACATCTGCTGCTGACCTAAAGTTTTCTATAGAAGTGGCATATTTAATTTATATAAATAATTCAGAATGGTATTGGTCAAGCCTGATTTCCTTAGGAAATAATGAGTTGCTTTCACCAAGAAGAGATGAGTTGAAGTTTAATAACATGTATATCTACTAAATTGTCATTGGAGCTATAGGCCTCATACTTTTTTGGCCCATCTCACATTTATTTTCTGCATGTTATGTTTCAGCAGAGAAACTTTTTAGAAAGAAGAATAAAGAGCTAAGAGATTTTGGTGATTCCACAGAAGGCCTACTCTTCACACTTATCTTTTTTTTTATAGGATCTCTGAAAATGTTTGATTTTTGGAAGCTAATTTATTCTGGGAGAAATTTGTAGTTGAATTATAGTGTGATTTTAAATTGTCATATGTGCTATCTTCAAAAGAACATAGAGGCTTTAGGTATTTCCTGTTACCCACTCACTTTTGATAACTTTAACTCTTTTGCTTGTGGACATCATTTATTTAGCATTTTATTTACCACTGTTTATTTTTGAAATTTGTTCTCCATGTTTATATGATTTTAATTCAGTTTCTTTTATAATATGAGTACTCTTCAGGTAAAAATACAAAACTGAAGTTAGTCCTGGCAATTTAAACCTGTCTTATAATGCATTTGTTATTTGATTCATCTATTCTTATTCTTGGTCACCTTCTAGTACAGCTGCATGCTTTAACTGTCTGACTCGTCTTTGAAAATCTTAAGCCACATTCTTTGGAACAGTTGCTTCATGTTGGTTGAAATTCTCTGTGGCACTTTTTTCCATTCATAGGAGCCAGCAGCCACCATAGCAGACACATAGTTTCCAAGAATTTAGGCATGGTTCACAATTCCTGAATCTCAACAATTTCTTGTAGGAATTGCTATATCATGTACAAAGTCTGAAACCTCTGTGCTGTAAATTATAATAAAAGAGTATATATTTATACTTTCAAGGTAAAATAGCATACATTATTTTAAAATATTTTTATTCTTGTAGCTAGCAGAGGGATACAATTAGAATAGCAACTAATAAAATAAAATTAATTCAATGACCATGAGTAAGTAATTAGCTAAAGATATTAGTGAAAAAGATCCTTTTAGGACAACTTAAGAATGAAAATTTGAACTAGAAAGGGTAGTGGCTTTCATAAAACAAGTTGATATTTTCTAATCTAGATCCACATTTTCCTTTGAGCTTGTTTAGGTTGTACTAAAATTATGGCAAAGAAAAGTTTAAATTTTAGGCCTCAAGTTACTGTCTTTAGATCCATTAAGCATCTAAACAATATGAGTCAAGATAACAATGAATAATTTGAAGAGTTTAAAAAAAGTTGCTAATGGAAATAAAATGAAGATCAATATAATTGTGATGACCTTTAATGCTTGTCTTATTTTCATTGTCAAACATTTTAGGAAGCAAAAATTTTTGTAAAATATTTGTCACAGCTAGCCTCTTTATTTTCATGTAGCCAAGAAAGAAGAAAGGAGAAAATTCTGAGTGTTTAGATCCTCTGGTGAAGCAAGTGATTAAAAAAGCATGAGTGGTCTATAAAAGACTTGGAGTTCATACAAGAGAAGCAAAATGTGCATCAATAGAGAAGGGCATACAGTCACGAAAATATGGACTTGCTCTTTTTATTCCTGCTTTTTATTTTCACAAATTTTTATTTTGTAAACTTTTTCATTAGAATCATGTTGACAATGACTTTTTGCACTTGACTAACAGCTTATGAAATGGGCATAAGATAATGTCTCATTCATGAGATTTATGAAGTTCTGGCTTTAGCTTTTTCCTTAATTTTTATTTTGCTTTTGATTCCAGAAGTGCATAATGTATGTGGACCTCAGATGTTCTCACTACCAATATATTCCCAATTCATTTTTATCAATTCATGTATAGATACATCATTGACAGACAAAAGCAAAGAGTGTGAGGGAAATGAAATTATTATTTGTGTATACACAAATTTTAAAAGAAATTCTTTTCTCTAAATAAACACATAATCATATTCTTCAATACACATTTTGAGATCAGCTTTTGACACAATAGCTGTCAGGATAAAAGTGAGGATAAGTTGCTCTTGCCAGATGTGTGTGAGATATCAGAACTATATCATGTCAGCAGCTCAAACACTTGCACTTCCCTATCACTTCCAAAGCCACAGAACTCCAGTCTGCAAGGTGAGTGGACTTGACTGGTGGATGATGCAGGATGTGGTGTCTTCTCATTTGCTTTGAAATGTTCTCACGATACTGAGAATTTCATGAGACAAAAGTGATGTTATTAGTCATTCTAGAAATACGTTCACAAAAAAATTATTGTGATTTTCCTGGGCTGTGCAAGATGAAATCCCTTATACTGAATATTTCTAGTGTTGGGAAATATTTTACCAGGGGGGTGGACTCTAGGTCACTTGCGTATGCTGCAAAATATTAGCCAGGGTCTAGGAATGAAATGATATTTAAAATAAAAGGCCTACCGGGCACTGGAGAGTCTTTCTCTTTAAAGTTCAAATTCTCCATAAGAGGCCCAGGGCCACCCTGCTCTGGCTGTATTTCTGGGGTGCTGTAGGTAGTATTCAGAGACTGAGGGGGTGAGGAGAAAAGGTTACTAAGGACATAACTAAAATTTGAAGTTGTATGTTTTGCTCTTTTGACAAGCTTATTGAATATTATTAAGAAACTACAATGTCCTACTGTCAGCTCCAGGATAATGTTTAGGCTCCTCAGTGTGGCACGACAAGATTCTACACACTGTCTGCTTTACAGACTCTTCTACAGTACTTCTTCATAGCTATACTAAGCTGCTCATTACCAAGTATTAACCATGTTTTGACCATCACTGAAATGTCTTCTGCAGATTATCTGAATGTATATTCACTCTTTTGAGCTAGGGTTCAAATGACATCTCCTTGGTGAAACATCCGCTGACTATCCAAGGAAGTCAGTAGATCCTTCCACTTTTCCCCTATTCTTGACATTTATTCATACTGTATCACACTGTATAATATTTGAAGATATGTTTATCTTGCAAACTAGACTGTAAGCTTTTTGAGGCTAGGGATTATTTACATTCATTTTTTTTACTTTTGCATAGTACCTGGCCTCTGATAAGTACTGTACAGATATTTCTTGAAGGAGATGTAGCTTTGTACCACATCTGTGCCCTATCCTCTGATCCTTAGTGACAGTTCACCCGTCATAAGAATCTATCATACTAGACTTGTTGGGAAATCAATCTACAAACGGAACACTCCATGCATGTCATGAACATTCAAGAATTGACTTACAGCTTCTCTTACCTTAAATAATGCTTCAGTTTGTATACAGTTCCCATTGTTTTGAGCATCATACTTCATATATAGATGAACTAATTTGAATACATCGCAGCTCGTAAAGAAGTAGCAGAACCACCTGCCCACCACTTTGATTAAAAAGTATTCATTGCAGTTCAAAACAAAAGTTTCTAGGGAAAATTAACTATAAACTCTGAAATACTAATACCTCACATAACAACTGGTGAATATTTCAAACATTCAGACCATAGCTAAGAATTTAGAAAAAATCAAAAGGGCAGAGAAATGCAAAGGAAAAAGATCTATAATGTCAATATTAACAGAAGAACACTTTATTCTTCTACTCAGAGCCTACTGATTCTTATTTTACAGTTTTAACAAACTTTTGTGTGTTTCCATACTTTTAGGAGATTACAAAGGGCATATTGCTCCGATTTGGGATTATAAGATGTCCAGATTCAAGCAAATGGAAGAAACAATAGATGCCGCTGATACTTGGCTTCTGGACTGTCAGAGAAAGCAATATAAAAGAAGTGGAAACTAGAAAGACTCAATCTTGGGACACTTCAGTATCATTCTAGCTAATCAAGCCTCCCTTCTGAATTAAGGGCCAGTTTTGTTAGGTATTCCTTGCTTTCTTCTTTCACATACCTACCTGTTTCTCCCCTTCTCACACTTTTGCTCTGCCTTTGTTCTGTTAAACACACACCATCCATTTCTTAAGACCTTAATATGGTACTTTACAGGCCAGTACACGTGAAGATTCAAGCACAGGGTCAGTATATGAACTGAACTTCTGGTACTTCAATACTTGGATTCCCCGCTCCCAGCATATAAAACATCTGCTTCTGGATCCCTGTAGCTCCTACTAGTTTCCCATGAAGCTTCCAGATATGTCCAGTCTTAACCTGATTTCTCAGTGCACCTGCTACTCAGATGTCTCCAGAACCTGTCCTGCTAAACCAGTGGGTCTGCCTGATCTTCAGCACGGCCATTTCTACCTGCGACCTTTTGCTGCTAATTCTAGATAACCTGACTCTGGATATGTGAAATAATAACTTCAAGCACCTCTGTATTTTATATCTGACTCACTTGAAATACACAGTGACAGTGGCTTTAGAAGTCCAAAAGAGCCGTAAAGATTGTCACAGGAATTTAGGAATTTCCACAGATATGTTGTCCTTTAACCTGTGGATTACAATGGAGACAATCCCCCCTATCCAAAGAATGTCTCTCCTCTAAAAGGTACCATGATGCGAATTTCCTTGCTTGTCTCAGTGGCTGTCATAACCCTCCACAGACAGAGTGCTTCAGTGTGGAATGTGTGGTTCTGTCCCGCTATGCCACCCGTGGGAAGAGGATGCCTGGGGCTTTCATCTGTGTAGCGTGGCTTTGCTGACTATGAAGTTTGAACTACTAGTGTTACCACCCTCCACTTAGTGATAATTTACTATTCTGTTCCATGCTTGTGTTTTCAATCAAGTTCTTATGGTACAATTTAGGCGCTTTTATGTGCATTCCTGCTTGCTTAGATAAAATTACAACACATGGCTTAATTAGTAAGATGTGTATGTTCACAAAGGAAGACATACTTCCCACCGATTTTTTTTCTCCCATTCTCAGCAAATTGCATCATGAAAATGTTTTGGAGAAGTAATGGGTCCCTTCCTTGAGTGACATTTATTACTCTTTAATAGTCTATAAATTAATAATTGAGTAACTGATAAAACTGTACCATTTATCGTGGTTATAATTCAGCAACTTTAACCACTAAGCCTATCACAGATGTGTGACTTGATGTCTATCCCTAAGGACAAATTTGAAGCTCTTTGAGAACTAAATATTACTTTCATTATTTGTCTACTGTTTGAAATTCTTCTGTTCATTCCTTGGGGTCTTGAGAGCTTGTAGTCTTCAGTGGACATATTTATTGCAGGGGTAACATGCTAAACTGCTACAGTTAATACTTTAATTGGAATCATTAGCCAGTTTGTTGAAGATAGCTCTAAAGAAGTAGGATATAGAAGTGTCACTTGGAAAACACAATAAAATATGGAGAAAGAAATTCTGAATGTGAGAGCTGGAAGCTCTGAGTTTGTCTATTATTTATTTTATTAAAGTTATAAAAATTGCTAAGTGTTAAGTATCTAATTAATTTACTGAATCATGCTGGAGCTATCTCTAATTTTTCTCTAAAAGACCTATATTTTCAGGTTACTTGTTATGGTTTCTCCAACTCTTATTTTATTCCCTGAAATTAGGTGATTTTATTACCAATGACCTCTAAAATTCCTTTCAGCCTTCACTTCCTGTCACTCTTTCTTAGGCGTCCGTCCGGAGGTTTGGTTCCAGCGCTCTGGCTTAGTGATGCTGAGGCTGTGGGTGATCTCGCTGAAGCCATCAGTGTAAGCACAGTCTTGATGGAGAGAGCTGATCTCAACAAGATAACCATTCAATAACTTTGGGGGCATGAATTTAAGGTTTCTTAATTCTATTTGGCTCAGCATATGGCATAGTATATAGATATTCTTGCCTTTCCTTCTGTTGTATTTCTAAATATTTACAGATAATGGGAAGTACGGGTACCTTTCAGAGGCATTTATAATACACTTGCTAATGTTTCCTATTATATTTCTTAAAACCTATGTCAGAAAATATACTGCCTAAACTAGAATGTGGAGATTCTTAATTTTAATGAACCCTGTGGATATTGGTAGGTTTTTTTTTTCATGTTAGAGTAACTCAAAATTTTTCTAGTATCTGTGTGATGTCCAATAATTTACAATAGTGAAAATTCAATATTTAACACAAAGGATTTTTTTTAGAAAACAGTTTTAAAATTTTCTGGAAAAAAATGGGTTGACTTTATAAAACTTATTAATTTTATTGACATGAAGGAAAGTATGTCATGAATAGAAGGTATTTTGTTATGCTTTTTATTAATTTAAAAGAAACTATATAGTTTAAGAAATAAATCCACCAGATTTGAGGTTAGTAAATGAACATATTATGTATAAAGTTACTGGTAAAATGAGATACTAATCAATAATATCTGCATAGCGATTTGCCAACAAATAAACATTTACTAAATTAAAATTGGTATAGTCATCATGACTTCTTAAATATTAAAAGACAGCTGTCAAAGATATAAGAAATTGTGGATATTTTATTTTTTGTAATAGTGTAATTTGAGTAAGTGCACAGAATCAGCCTCGCTATTTTGCAGAATTATCAGGTATGTATGAAATTCCCATTGAGGCAAATGTTGCAACTCTTAACTAAAATTAAAAATGTTTTAATACAAACTCCTTTCTGTGGGTCTACTCTCTTAACTCTGTGATGAAAGTCAGTAAGAAAGTCTAATTTTCTATGAAAGCATTAACCTTAAACCAAACTTCTCCAAACTGTGTCCGCTGTGTAAGGGAAGGGAAGCTGCCTGTTTTGCAGGCATAGGCCAGTAGTGCCCTTTCCCTGGAAGGGAGCTTTTGCCTGCAGTAGCTTGGATGACTCACTTTGTCTCAGGGGATAATTTCACTGCGACCATTGAGATTTTTATTTTCATTCTGGGAGAAGGAATAGATGGGTTTATTTTAAGTACTGGGAAAAGGGATCGTTAGTGGGAGTTCTTCACAAAACTACCCAAGATGTGAACTGGGCAAGAGTCATTCATGTTCTTAAGAGCAGTTACTTCAAAATATGAGTATAATTACCCTTGAAATGTTACTTTTGAGTGTTTTTCTTATAACTCCCCATTTTTTTTAGAGGGTGAAGGAAACACAATAACAACTAGGGTTACTGGTATTTACAGTCCAGAATTGTCTGGCAATCCTTCTTTCATCTTCAGATAAACAGATGACCATATGTAAAATCACCATCATACACTATGAGTATTTTCGATCTGACTTTCATGTTTGGAGTGCTCCTGACATCACCTACAAGAATCAGTGCTGCTAGCTTCAAGTTTCTGCTGTGCTTAAATATCCTCAGAAGGCATAGAAAACTAAGCTTTGTCAGGAGCTCCTGCCTTCCCGTCAAGAAACTCACCTCAGGCTAATGAATGCAGAGAGACAGGTCTGTTCTGTGCCAAGGTTGTATGCAGACTGCTTGGGATCATTTGGGGCCCTCTGGCAGCTCTCAAAGCATTCCTGGGTTTACAGCCCCCAGAATATCTTGGACAGAACTTGTTTCCCTACCTCTGACCTGTTACTGAGAGTCAAACATCTATGTAAAAAGAGTACGTTTTCCCAGGAGCTGCTCTGCAGAGCCAGTGGCAAGTCCTCCCATGATTACAATGCTGCTCGGGTTTGTTTTCCAGAAAAATACATCCATACATTTGCAGCTGGTGGGGGGCACTGCTTTATTGTCCATTGTGGAATGCATACTAATGAAAACCACGAGGCTTTGTAACAGGCGATCTGATATAGCTTTACAAGTTATTCAGATATTCAAACCCACTTAACCAATCATCAGTGTAAGAAATTCTCTAAGCTGTTAGCATATTGTAGTCTGTGACTTTTTAACTCATGGAATGATACTCATTTCTCTATCTGTCCCATTCAGAACAACTTCTCCTTTACTGCATTTAGAACGCTGTAACTGAGAGGCAATAAGGAAAGGCAATATCATAGAGTGGTTCACATTACGCTGAATTTTATTGTAGTCTGACATTGTGAGTGAACCTTTGGAATCCTTGAAAGCAGCATAAAGGCAAAACCTGCCTCTAATGGACTGAAGAAAAATATTCTGACATCGTGATAAGTGGAGTGACTTCTAGAAATCATGACTTGAAAACATTTTCTGAACAAGTGCTATTTCTATTCTCCTATTTCACAGAATGATATTTAAACAGCTTGCCATTGGCTAGAAGTACTAATTATGGAATAGAATACTATTCCTTTCTCCTTCAATTATTCTCCCAAATGGTTATATATCAAAAAATTAGAATTTAGGTGCTATAAAAGTATTCACTTTAATCTGTTTATTTTCTAATTGGACACATCATTGGCGTTTATAATTATGAAGTTTATTTTTTCATAAAAAGCAACAAATAATTTTATCTCCATTACTCTTTACTCTAAAATATGTGGAGTTGTATGTTCTTTAGGTTTGAATTATTTTAGAAAACTAGCATAGGTATATTTTTATACTCCTATGGGAATATCAGTAAAAACAATAAAGGACCTATCAACATGGGCTCTTTCACCAGAATCCTGTAGTTCAAAATAGAAACGGACACTTAGTTAATATGACTGACAAGTTAGACACGGATTTTTACAGGATGTCAGGAAAAGAAGCTCTCCTTTTATTAATCCCAACCCAAAGTACTTTTTTTCTTTTTCCTCCCTCACTACTGCTGCCATGTCCCTGTTCTTCACATTTCCCCAATTAACCTTTTCTGCTGTTGTGCCTGGCACATAGTAGGTGCAGAGTAAATATTTGTGTGTGTGAATGAAGGATGTTCAGGCACAAGAGCTTCTTGGTTCACTTGGTTCACTCGTAGCAGTATTCGGTGTATAAACGGGATGTGTTGTTGACAACTCTCTTTGCTCTTTGTGTGCATAAGCTAAGAATAAACAGCACTGAAGGGAAGGGAGTGCTTCATTCATCACGGGATTACACCATCATAAACTCACCAAAGTGTACCACACAGAGCCAGTGATCACAGAAGGCAGGCAACCCAGGCCCCATCATTAAATATAGTAGCCTGTCTTCACTGTTTTTATCCAAACAGACACTCTGTATTTTGGAAATTTCCACCACTCTTCCTTTTGAGTTGCTTCTTTTCTCAAGATACCAAGACCGAAGCTTTATAAAAATAAACTTGGTCAGGGAAGCTGGTAAGAAACTATGGCTATACATTTGTACACTCCCACCCCAGCCCCACCCCACCAGGAGGCCATTGTGTTAATGCTTCTTGGCTGACTTTTAGGTTCCTGACAAATTTCCATACTCTGATTGAAAGACTAGCAACTCTGACATTACAAAAATTCAGGTTTAATAACTAAATGATTCCTTTTTCTCTAGACCAAATAAATGTGATAATATCTCAAGTTTATATCTTTAATTAAACACCAACCATATAAAGAAACTCAGGTAGAATTGGTAAAGCTATTTGTGGTTTACCAGAAATGTTTCACACCTAAAGGCTCAGTATTTTTTCTTTCACTAGTGAATCGTTTTGTACGTGTGTGTGTGAGTGTTAAGTACCTACTTGATTTTAGGTTATTTGAACTATGTAACATTTAATCCTTTATATAGCATTAAAATAATTTTTAGTATTTCTGTGGTTTTTAAATAATACAATATTTTTCATTAGATTAAAATATTTTTAAACACATATTTTAAAAATATTTTATTGTTTTCTAGTACTAAGAATTTACTAAAATAAGAAAGCAGGTGAGAATAATGGTGATGCCATAGCAAAGAGAGAAGTGTGCTTCTCTGCTGTAGTGACAACATGATAACCAGGCTGTGTGGACTCCCCAAGCTCTGACAGTATTCCTGTCCCTAAATTATATTCAGTGTCCATTTGACTTGTTATAAGGATGTTGTAATCCTTACTTTCCTTACTTTGTAATGGCTTACACAAACTTAAGATAGCTTGAATATATTTCTATTTCTTGTTTCCTGACAAAGCCAAACATACTCATGTTATGAAGATAAAATTGAATAGTACATTTCATAGAAGTTATTTGTAAACTCTAAGCTATTGTTCAAATATGAGGTGGGATTGGAGATGTTTAGAATATTAGAATATAAATTAATCTCAAAACTTTAATGCTTATTAAGGAAAAACTCATTTGGTGGCCAACTCACATTACAGCTGTGTCTGTATTCCTTTACTTTGTGAAGTAGTCTAGAGGTAGTCAGCACATATATATTACAATAACTCCTTGCCTACTTGACTACTGATCTTTTAAGCTTTTTGGCAGAAAAATGCAGTGGCAAAATTTCTAGGAAGTTTACATAAAAACTCTTTATCTAGAGTCATATTGATTATTATTTAGCATAAATTGTTAAAATATTTAGATCTTTTTTTCTATCTCGGCACAAATGAGAAAGAAGAGGTGAAATAAGATTAGCTAGGCACAGCAATGGAAAAGTCTTAACTGAGAACTTGGAACTGAAGAAGAAAGCAGTCAACATTAAGGGCAAACAGAACACACAGATACAGAATAAAATAGTGGAAATTCGCAATGATAATATAAGACAAAAAATTTTAAACTTGCATTCCAAAACTGTTTTTATGGAGATAAGGGCATTTAGAAAACATTTTACAAACTATTTAATAAAGTGACTAAAATTAAAGTGTTTAGTTTATATGTTCCAATATTTATTTGGAAAATGTATGTCTGGGGCCATCTATTTAATGTGATGGGTATTGTGTTGAGAATGAAGGCAGTCTCCATCCATCCTTTCAGAAGGTGATCTTTTCTGTTTCTCTTACAGCACAGCCCCTCCAGACTCAATTCTCAGAGGTTTTGACATAAATTAAGAGCATTCTTTGGCAGATCGTTACATCTTAAAACACCCATCAAAAGCACAAGAGTCAGTATCTGAGATATCTGGAAAAATGTACAAATAAAATGTACATTTTTCTGCTCTTCCTTTGATGCTGGTATAGTTGCTATTTTACTAATTATGTAAACTGTGCAGGTAAATCTATGCAGTTAAAATTCTACTAAAGCCAATGTCAATACAAAGAAATAATGGAACCTGAAATACGATCTTGGGGATCCTATGGATATTACCAAAATCCCCAGTTTTTTGATATTATATTTTAAAAATAATTTAATATGTAAGTATTATTTTATAGTAAATGCTTCATTTTATTTCTTCCATCAACAATGGCTCTGTGCAATGGAAGTACTTATTTGTTTAGTCCTTAAAGGTTGAGGAAAGAACCAGAGTTGGTCTAAGGAGACCCTCAGCTGCTCATCATGCTGTTGTCTGACCACAAAGGCATGCTTACACTCTGCTGTCCTCATTCTGACCCACCGTCATTTGCACTTGGGAGATCTACCTTCAACACCAAGTTACTACTGTAAAGAAAATAACACCATTAACATGCAGAGCCAGTAGACACCTGGAGGATAGGGAAGGAGTCTGGCCATGAATTGTCAGCTGCTAACTAGTTAGAAAGAGGCTTGATTTAAATCACTTTATTTGCTGTTCCTCATAAATTTGGGAATTTGTTTTCTATGAAGGTGGTTATTATTACAAAACTCAACTGTATTATAGCAAAAATTTGGCCAATCCATGAAGAATATTAGAAAGAGGATCTACCTATGATCCTGAAAAATACGAGATCATGGCATATTCAGTTCCACAACTTTGTAATCTCAGTATGTTGTTCAGAGTGTCAATCACCAACCCGACTGACTACGTGGAAGTTTGCCATCAGTCTGTCCATCTCCATCAACCTGGGGCTGTTACTGTGTGTTATCTGTTTGGGTTTAGAGGCTGAAGACTAAAAAGCATGTAAAATTTTTATGGTAAAAAAAGTGCATCAGGAGGGCAACTGCACACAGGTTACCCTCCCAGACTGACCCCTGTCCTTAGGTTTTTATTGCCTGAACTGGCACCAAAGGAACTCCTTGAAA
This sequence comes from Saccopteryx leptura, assembly GCF_036850995.1. Classification (NCBI taxonomy): domain Eukaryota; kingdom Metazoa; phylum Chordata; class Mammalia; order Chiroptera; family Emballonuridae; genus Saccopteryx; species Saccopteryx leptura. Next base: position 144,827,816 of record NC_089506.1, read on the forward strand.
ATAACACATTCCTTGTCCATTCAGTGGTTAATGATGCTTAAAAAAAAATCACAGTTTGTGACTGTGACCTAAATTATGCCAGAAGCTGTAAAACCATGGTTTCTTTAAATTCAAATATGACCCACATGCTTTAAAACCACTACACTAATCCTATAGTACTGTTGCTGAGTGTGCGTGCCCTCACATAAGCATGAGTGTGTGTGTGTGTGTGCGCGCGCGCACACACACACACACACACACACATGGCTTAAATGACTTGATAAAAGAAATGCTATTTTTCAGACTTCTAGGTTAAAGAAAAGGCTCATGAAAGAGATGTAAGTGAGCTTTAAGCCAAACATTTGTTTGGCTTCGCTGCAGCAGGCTGCAGGAATGTAAACTTTTTTTTTTCAATGACTTCAGCTCCTAATTTGAAAGCTAGGATTTTTAGGAGTGAGCAAGAGACTATATTTGGCCAAAAAATTCTGCTGGCTTTACTTAGCCACTCTGCACATTCAAAACAATACTTCTTTATCAAAAAAACAATAGTCTGTTTTATTCACAGCACATGTAGAAGTTGGAACATCGACTAAATTCCACTTTCTTCTCTTGCAGTGTGTCTGCAACCAGCTAATGAGCTGCCACAGAGCCTGGCCTTCATTTTCAGCACATAAGTTCATCCCTCATAGGAACTGTGGTCTGGCTGTGGCACTGCCCCTAGGTATGGGTGGGATTTGTTTCTTCTACCAGTGGTAGGTTAGCCACACGGGTACGTGCTGTCCCACCACACAACAAAATTTTCTCTATAATAACCAGTCTAAGTAGCCTTTTACCCCACAAAAGTAGATCCCATTTAATTTACTTTGTGTTCATAGCACTCCCTCTGAAACCGCATCATTGGCACAGACTGATATTTATACAACTTTTTATTTTAAACTATTTATTTAGAGTTGAGACTTCAGTAGCACTTTCTGTCAAATTCATTGAGCAAGCTTTAATTCAGGATACTGAAGATGTAAATCGGGAAGAGTGATGTGTGTTCGTGGGATTTGTTTTTCCTGTGCATGGACACCCACACAACTCTTACTGAAGTTAAGGGAGGTTACACACATTCTGATAAAGTCTATGATACACATTTGTTGATAGGAAATTTTATGTTGATGGGAGATTAAAAATAATTGCTTTTGTTTATTGTGTCTCTATATATTTTTGATAATATAGTTGATCAAATCAGTTATGTAATGTGTATCTAAAAATTTCTAATTCAGAAGTAGCCATGGCCTCAGGAATCTCTTTTTGTATGCAATGCTATATTCTATTACTCAGTTATTTTAGTGAAAATGTCTGATCAACTAGGCACTTACCACAGAAAGGAAGGAAAACAAAGTTATTGATTTTTTATCTGAATTTTGTTTTGGGGCTTTACCCAAGTTATATTTTTCTTAAATAAAATTAAAAAAAAATTTTTTTAAACTTTTACAATGAGGGAGGGGATGTAAATTTCAAATTGACATTTAATTACATATAGTGTCATCTGGTCAATTTTTCTACTTAAAGTGGAAATTTTACACTGTTAATGATATTAAATTTCCTTTCCTATGAATTTCTGGATGTTGTTTTTAATCCTGTACTCTTTTGTGATCTAATAGTACAGGTGAAGTCTTGCTTGCCTCTTTGCTCCTCTTTTCCTTTCTTTTTTTGATGAACACCTATTCAGTTTTAAGTACTGGCTCATGTATTGTCTCTTCAGTAGAAAATGTCTCATTTTCTCAAAGAATATAGCTCTATCAGAGTAGGATGATCTTTGGAGGTATTAACCAATGTTTCTGTTTTCGGGGTATTCCCTGTAATCTTTACTCTTTCTCTTCATTCAGGAAACTAGGCTACTTCAGGGAAAGAACAAAAAATAAAACAAGTGACAATAAAGGACTTAACTTCTTTGTTTCTGTAACTCAAACTTAAGGTCTCAGTTTAGAAAATAGCTTTCTAGATTTGAAAGAGGGCCCAGTTTCTGTTGTGCTCCCACAGCTCAGGATAGGTAAAGATTTCATGGGTCAGCCTGACCAGGTGGTGGCGCAGTGGAAAGAGCGTTGGACTGGGACTTGGAGGACCCAGGTTCAAAACCCCAAGGTCTCAGGCTTGAGTGCAGGTTCATCTGGCTTGAGTGTGGCTTGAGCATGGGATCATAGACATGACCCTTTGGTCGCTGGCTTGAGCCCAAAGGTTGCTGGCATGAAGCCCAAGGTCATTGGCTTGAGCCCAAGGTCGCTGGCTTGGGCAAGGGGTCACTCTTTTTGCTGTACCCCCCTACCCAGGTCAAGGCACATATGAGAAAGCAGTTAATGAATAACTAAAAGGAACTGCAACGAAGAATTGATGCTTCTCATCTCTGTCCATTCTTGCCTGTCTTTCCCTATCTGTCCCTCTCTCTGACTCTGTATCTGTCTCTGACAAACACACACACACACACACACACACACACACACACACACACACAGATTTCATGGGTCCTGGGAAAGGAAGAGACTTGAGAAGGGACCAAGGGAGCTTAGCTGCCGGGAAGGGGATTGTCCCTGAGGAGAGGTGCAGACAGTGCCTGGAATGGCAAACAAGCAAAGAAGTGCTGGGGTCCCGAGGACGTGCCAGCGCCAGTACAGAGAGGCGAGGGCTTTCCCAGAGAGGGCAGTGAAGAGGGATTGATGCAGTGGGGATTGGCCTGACTGGCTCCAGACACCCTGGCACTTTTTCAGCCTTGGAAATGAGAGGCAACTCAGGAAAGAGGGGGCTCCAGAGATCTAACTTCTGCCACCGTGTGATTGGGGGAGGCTTCAAATGAAAAAACAAATTGTTATAGAAAAAAATGGAAAAGTTTTTGACTATCTAGTTTGGTGGCTTCAGACTTGTATGAATGGAAAGAACTGTGCACTCCTCATTGCCACAGTCCCATGTCAGGGAGAGTATGAAGTAGGGTAGGCATACGACATACAGTTGGTAACAGAATGGATCAAATTGTAGCGCCAAAGTTGTATGCCAATGGCTCCATATCTTTGATCTGGTTTCTCAGTTGGGTCAGAAAAAAAAATCCTGCCTTATTTTTGCTTGCTGCATGCCAGCTTGGCCTGTTTACTCCTGTGGTTTCCCAAATTCCAAAACAATGCGGTATTGCCTGAAATTACACTTTAGTGCTTTCTGGAGCACTTGTGCTGCCCACCCTACTTGCAGGGACTCCGCTTTAGTTTCTTGAATGCCAGCTGCTGCAATAGCTCACTGTCACTAAACTTCTACATGCATCTACCCCAGAGGAGTTAAGTGGGACCACATCAGTGCTGGGGAACTGGCTGTCTTCCAGAACGGCACTAGGGGGTCATTCTCTCTCATGCTTTGGTGAGGTCTATTTTCTTCATGGCCTTTCAGTGGGGAGAGGGGCCTGGGATAGGGCAGGGCCTGGAAAATAGAAACAGCATGCCCAACGTGGGTGGAAAATGTTCCTTTTCCCTCTTGAGCAGAGAAGATCCATTCAGAGGACGATCCACTTATACATTCCCTTCTCGTCTAATTTTTACTCAACTTCTTTTTTTCTGGCACCTGTAAACCAGATGGGTATCCACTGACATAATGAGCTGTGTAGGATGAGGGGGCTTTCTGTTTCCTTCTTCAGCTCTTGGAAAGGCATCTGCTGTTTCCTTCATGCACTGTTTAGACCTCAGCATCCACGTGTTCTAAATCACAGTTGTGTGATCCAAAATGTTCTCAAGCACTTTTAAACTTTAATACATTAAGTAGCAATGTCATTTTGATGCCTTTTATACGTAAGTCTGAAATATGTAAGAAAGTGTAAGCTGCAACCCCCTACTCCTACCTCTTTCCTGTATCAGTTCGTGTATTTTGGTTACAAGTAGCTAAACACCCAGTTCAAGCTGCCTTAACAGGAATGGAAGGTCCTCTGAACTGAAGGGGGATGTAGTGTAGGTGGCTCCATTTTGTCAAGAAAACTTGATTATTTCTGACTTCTCACTCTGCTTTTCTGAAGCTTCCTCACGGTCACGAGATGACAGTCAGAAGCTGACATCAGGGCCACCTGTTTTCCTATTCATGTCCTGCATAACCATGGAAGCCACTAAGGAACCTCCTTTCCCAGAAATCCTTGGCAAATATATCCTTAAATCGTTTCTGTACAGTTTTGAAACACACATCGTATGCATGCAATGTGTGACTTCCCTCCTCCTCCATTTATCACCTTTACCATTTATTTGGCTAAAGTAGATAAAAGGGAATAAGGACAATATAACATATCACAATGGGCGTGGATGAGATTGCAATAAAGAATATACTTTCAGTGTTACAAGCTCCAGCTGCTTGCAATTAATCACTCTCACTTAATTAATCAATCAATTGAGGCTGATTGGGGCTGTGAAAAGAGCTTAGTGAGGCTGTGTTCAAGCTCCAACATTGTTGTTTACTAACGAGATGGGTAGTCCCAGTCAATATGTCTCACCTCTCAGAATCCTAGTCCTCTTGTGAGACTCAGACAAGATGCTTGTAAAAGAATGTTGATAATGTCTATACTCCTCGAATGTCAAGTATTATTATTATTATTCCTGTTTTAAATAAAAGAGGGAAATGGGTCTTCACTGTGAGATATACATTGAAAGGTGTATCAGTCTTCATTTATTAAAAAATAAAGCATATGGATAGTTTGAATCAGGCAAGAGAGCATGCCAGATGTCAGGACTCTGCTATGTATATATAAATATGAATATTAATTATATCTATAAAGAAAATTAACAAAAGAGGTGAAACTGCATCTTTCAGAGCATGCCCAGAAAATCCACTTTTTATCCTTGATGACCACCTCATATTTGTTTGACTCCCTTTATTCTCTTTGACCTCATTTGAGTGAAGAAAATAAATTTGGTGAGCTAAGGATTTAAGTGAAGTAGATTTCAATTAACTGAGTTTCAGGTATATGTGTATTATGTTAAGAAACATGTACGCTCAGTATTTTTTGATTTATATGTAATATTGCAATATTACTACTAATTTATCAACTTTTAAAAAATTAGCATTTTTAGCACTTCTTTTAAACACTTCTTATTTAGTTAATTTCAAATTTTTGAAACATTATATATAAAGTTGTTTAAAAATTTGGAGTTTATGACCACCAAAAACAAACCTCCTTTCCACTTGAACTGGCATGAGGCTTGGAGTTAAATTTAGACCTTAGCTGAGAAAAGGTCTATTTCAGGTTCTTTGAATATTTATCTCTTTGATAATTTTGATTCATTTTTATCTAATTTTATTTTTCATTGATATATGTTATGTATTTCAATATTTTTATATTCTTTATGGAATTTACTAAAAAAAGATAAAGAGAGATATAGAGGAACAGAGAAAGGAAGGGAGAGAGAGAAATAGAGAGGGACATGGGGAAATGAATGACCAGCTGAGAGCTGAGCAGTAGTTAGGAAACGAGACGGAATATAATGGGTGCCCAGTAGTTGTTAGAAAGTACAAGTGTCAAAGAAGGAGACCCAGACAGAAGGTCACAGTAGTTAGAGAAGAGCTGAGAGGTAAACGTAAGAACTATTTTGGGTGGAGGACAGAGATGACTTGCCACCTCAGGTCTGATGGTTCTGAAATGATGGCGATGAAAAGAAGAGTGTCAGTGATGCTGAAAGTTTGAACCAGGCTGATCTCAGAAAAGTTAGGAACATGGAGTGAGGCAGGGATGGAGATAATGGTGCCAGACACTGTGCTGGCCAATTTATAGAAGGTCCTTAACTTCACATAAAGTATCTTGTTCAATTCCCCCAAATAACCATTCTAAGTATTAATATTCCATTTTTGCAAATGAGTAAACTAGAAAGAACAAGCTTTCTGTTTTGTTATTTTCTAAACTGGTAATTCTGACTAATCTATACACAGAAAAATCCAAAAAGAAATCCAGGTGGTTGTTTGGTCAGTTTGATTGACATAGTCATTCCCTGTGGACAATTCAGGTCAAGAAAGGTCTGCCCACTTTCCTTACCAAATACCATGTTGTGATCTGTCTGGATGTAAGAATGTGTTCGGAGGGAAATTGTTTTTACAACAGAAACTTCCTTCTTAGTGTTGGCTATATAATATTGACTTCACTCACACAGCAACTTGGATATGCCTGGAAAATATAGCTCCTTTATTTTGTCTATAACTACTCGGGTTTGCTTATAAATGTAAAGTCCTATATGGTTTAAAATTTGGTTCACTCCAATAATGGAAACCATCCCTTTAGGTAATGCTGCTCCTTTAGGAAAACATATTTGTCCCCCAGCCTTCTTCGCTTCTGTCTGCTCCTCAGTGGTCCCGCCAGTTGGTGTCTGGGTGTGCTATGGAGGGGTAAGCCTTTCACGGTCTGGGAATGGCAGGGAAGAGCTGGCATCTTAGGGTGTAGAGTTCTCCTGATCCTTTCATTTTCAGAGTGTGGCCTCTGGTCTGTTGTCTTGCTGGCACTCACAGTTAATGTAAGCAACTTTGATCTTGGCTTGGTTGACTTGCCCTCACCTTGGCGTTCTCTGCTTTATTCCCCAATGGCAGCACCTTGCCTGCTAGCTCTCAATTCACTTGTCAGTTCCCCACAGGACAGGGGTGCGGTACTGTGGGAATACCTGGATTCTATCCAGGCTACACTGAAATGAAGCGGAACCTAGAAAAACCATTCCTCATAGCTAATAGTTGAACTCTCAGGAGGTTGATACAGGCAACCATTGGGGTCTGGGGAGGTGGCATTTCAGTCAGAAATGGAGTTTGAGGTTGTTTCCCCCTTGGGCTTCTCATATCACACTACTCAAAGAATGAAAATGAGAAAGGGAAGCTGGGAGGGAGTCTCAGATTGCTTTCTACACTCTACCATCCTGAGTCCCCAGGAACAGAAGGCTGGGCTTTGTTCTCCTAAGTTCTACGAGAAAGCAGCCAACCACATGGCCTGGACAGTTCATAGCTGGAAGTATTCTCTCTTCAATCTGAGAATTCTACATTGAGTCCTCCAGGTTTAGTTCTTGCAATGTTAAGTAGAAACTAAAATAATATAGTAAATCCATTTACGCTTTCACAAAGCCTTGCTCTCAAGCTGAATTCTTATCATTTTCTGACCTAGGGCAATAAATTTTCTCATTTTGCCTTGAAGGTGGCAGAATGCAAAGAAATGTGATTTAGAGAATGTTGTGAAATATATTGGGTTAATATTTGCAAAATATCATTCATAGTACATCACATAGACACAGTCAGAAGTCCAGGAATCTGTGTAACTAAATGTTCAGTTTGTACTGGTTAGCATCTGGCAAAATTAACATCAGAATCACTTTCTAATCCATTCTGTCTAGCAATAAGAAAGATGGAGAGCTGATTTTATTGTGAGCTAAAACTGGATGGAAACTAGTAGTATATTTAGAGTACAGCTTATAAAAAAGAAATAATTATAGCTATCTTGACAACTAATGGGCAAATACTTCTTTTATCAATAAATAAAGATTAACAAAAAGGTGGCTTTTATAGCGTCAAGTTCCTGAGATGTTTCCAAACTGGCATTTTTGAAGACTGTTTTCTAGTGTTTTCTTGGGAATAAAAAGCCCTAGTAAATTTTATTTCATGAATGCTACAGTTTAGAGTTCTGTTTTATGTGATAGCAAAATAAACTCACTTTTTAAACACATTTCTCCCTGATAGATTTCACTATTTTAGCATGTTTTTTCAGAGGTGAAAATTAAATTATAGTAACATAAAAAATGTACCTAAAAAATCATGTGAATTCTTTAACAAAGGCTGTACATTTATTAAAAGGAATATTTCTTTTGTGGTATAAACTGTAATTAAAAGTATTGAATTAGTTATTTATAGAAGAATAGTGGGGATCACCCACTATTGCATGCATTCTATCTCTTAGTCTTAGTATTCTGTTCTAATTATGAGTTAACATTTTCCACAAATTCAAAATTCACCATAGAAAGAAATGTATAATGACCACATTTCCTAAAATAATCTTTGAAATTATGGACACATTTATTCGTGTTAATATGAGTTTGCATTTGAATTTCAATGATGGCGCTGTGGATTGCTTTTCTGAATAATTTCATTTAAGGACAGTTTGTAAGAACAGATAAAACTAAAGACAATTATAACATGAACTTTTCCTTCTGTATACACAGAACAGCATAAATCTAGAAACTTTTTCTTTATTGTAGTTGTCAAATCTGAATGTTTAAAATTTTTTTCATTTTAATATACATATAAAGATTATAAATAATGGGTGGAGGAATTATGGCAGAATTCTCTACTTTCTCCTCTTCACTAATTATATGTTCATCTGTCACTCATAGCAAAGTGTAGCTGTATAAGCATTTTAGTCTTATTTCTTGAGAGATGCTTATTTCTCTCTCTTATGAACTCAGACTTATATATGTAATGTAATGTTCTCACCCATGTAATATTATAAGCTTTTTTCTGTTGTTTTTGATGACTTAATCATAAAAATAAGAAAGATGATTTAAAATTATTTTCTTCCTTTGTATGTGGTAATTTAGAAAGTACCTCTGGAATGCAATTAGGCTTGAGGAATTCAATACACATTTTAATAGTGGGTAGAGGAAGAAGCATATTTACATATGATACTTATAATGACTTTAATTTCAAGACTGATTTGTCATAATATCTAAAAATTTTTAATTGATATTTTTTGGAAAAGGAGCTTGTTGACTGCACACTGTACTAATTACTGCTTTGCATGGAAGATGTGTCTTAAAGCAGGGTTTTCTAGCACCCATGCTTGGGCACCAATAACATTCTCACCTCTCCTGGCCTCCATGAGATAATTTCCAGTTTCGTATCTAAAACTACAGTTCTGTGTCATTGTAAAAAAACCATTTTTTTCTCAAATACATGAAAAATAATACTTTTCAAATAGTTACGCTTTCACTTCATGAAGTTTTACCTTAAAAACAATACTAAAATGAAAATGTAAAAATGAAACTCTCCTTTCCGGAAAATTTCTTATTCTTTTGGTGGCTTAAGAGGGAATTGGTTAACATGATTTTTAATTTGTCTCAAGGCCTGTGGAAAGAAACTGGCTTTCTAGAATGGTTGAGCATCGTACAGAAATAAATATCTCCCCCCTTGGAATTTAAGTTGTATCTAGTAGTACTATTTTTATACCTCTTACTAGGAAACAAAATACCTCTAAATTTAGTGCTTTGGAATTTTATTTCTACTAAAATTTCTTCAGATATGTGAGCACCATAGTAACAGCTTTGAGAGTGATTCTTCATTACAGTTCCCCGATAAGAGCTTCACTCAAGACAGTTCCTTTGGGATGACTGAGACTAAAAATCAATTCAAATAACAGAACAAATTTAAAGATGGAGAAAAAAAAAACGATCAGAGAACGTATGTATGCTGTGGATAAACAGCTTTCCTTATTTTTTTTTTTCACTCAAAAGCTATAATGCATTTTTTTCAACATTTTTTATTTCTTGTGTTATTGTATTTCTAAGTAGTCTTTTTTCCTCCTTTGGAAAAAATAACTTTTATCAGAGATATGAAAATATTAGCTGAATATTTATAGCAGAGGTAAAGGTCTTTTTCGTGCTTTACAACAACATTTTTATAAAAACCCACAGCTAAGTAATGTGGGATGTGAAAAGATGAATGCAATGAATCCACTTTTTTAAAAGTTAGTAATTAATTCACTATTTTTAAGAAAATCATTGCATTTTAAAAACTGTGTAGTACACTAGACTGAGCTCTGATCATCTTTGAAAGAAATCTGTCAAAATAAATCAGGTTGATAACTGATTAGCAGAACGTGTAGTCTGTCATTTTTAAATACGTGCCCACTTTCTTTCCATAAATCTTACCTTTAAAATCTTCAAGGGGAAAATTTATTTTGGGCACATTGGCCATGAATATCAGTTGACATTTATACAGTGAACAGAATTTATACTGTGGGTTAGGATGTCGGCCATAATTCTAGGCTGATAGTTTGTAAAGGGAAGATTCCATTTTGTACTGTTTATAAAATGTTACTCTGCAGTTCCATGCTCCAAGACTAACAAAGTCTATCCAAGTATAGTCAAGCGCGGCAGTTTAACTTATTACATTCATTAAACCGGGCTTAGATTGTCCTAATTATATGTTATCAACAATTAAGGAATGGATCACATGCCACAGACTGGCTAAAACATTCTGAATACTTGGCTGGATGCCAGTGGAGGTGCCAAGTTCCCTTCTACCTTGTCATCAGCTGCACCTCTGCATTCGCAGTTCAAGCAGCAGCTGTGCCGGGCAAAATAATCTACATTCTCACGTGTACCTTTGCTTTCGGAAACAGCTCATACTGAATTGCATTTCTGATGTGAATGGTGCTACACCTGAATGAGTTTGTGCTGAAAATGTGTTTTATGCAAGTATAATTTTTAACTGATATAATCTTTTGTGACTTTTGAATGCATTTGTCCTATCAAAATAATGGTCTTACTTTCCATCCTGAAATTATTACCAAATGGATTCTGTGGGCAGCGAAGTACTCTTTGCTTGTTCGGCAATGATTTTCATATACCTCAAATTACGTAATTTTATAGGTGCTCCATTTCAAAGGAAAACAATCTTTATTGATCCAGGCAGTCAGAATTAATCATGGATCTCCGATCTCAAAACTCCTAGCAAAATCCTTTTAGTCAGAACACCCGTGTGCCAGACGCTCAACACTTTACAAATATTTGTGGGATGATGGATTTTTTTCAAGTAGTCTGATTGTTCAATCAGTGTGGCTTCCGAAGTGGTGATTCAGCCAGGCTTTCCCCCAAGCAAAAGCTGGTCCCGCCAATTTTCTGAACAGCTAAATTTGACCCAGTTTTTGCATCAAATTGTCATCTTTGTTCTCGGTAATGTAAAAATGGATGTCAGAAGATGTTTGCCTTTCCATGTGTTTGGTAGAGAGACAATCCTGGAGTAATAGGTGTGTGTCACAACAGGGCAAAAGGTAATGATGCCAGGGTACCATGCTAGGTAAATAAATCCCAGTAGCCTAAGGTCCTTTGCTCCTTGAGTAGATCCTGTAATAGACTGTCATGGAAAGCTAGTCCACATAAGAAGAAATTACTTTAAAGGTTACCACAAAGCTTACATGTGGGTTGACATATATTTTCAGGTTACCAGTTTACTTGGTTATAAAAAGCTTTACTGCATCCTACATAAATCATGCTAAATCCTTAATCAGAGAAGTTATCAAAGTAAATTCGAAAGACCCAGGTAAGGTCTCTAATTTACATAGAGCTTGTTCTGTGCCACTTTGTAAGGCCACTGCTAAGGTCATTTCTTACTGGGAAATTTAACTTTTCAAATTTTATTTTGTACTAGAAAATTCTTTACAATTCACAGAAATATGCCAAGAATTTTTTTTTCCACAACCAACATCCTGGAATAATAGTTTTCTTTTATTTCATAAAAGATTATTATTATTTTTAGCAAGTGGTCCATCTAGAGATTGAGAGTAGTCCTCTGTGCAGAGAATCTATTCTGTTTGATCTTGATAATATACTGTGTGTATATCTTTCTCTTATCTCTTTGCTCTTGATTTAATACTCTGCACCATGCTATAATATCAGAAATGCAAGTTTAAATAATATTATTTTTTTCCCCTGGCCATTGGGAACAAATTCTTGGTGAGATAGCACATTGCTAACGGGCTAGCCTGTTATGGTTATCACGGTCTCCTGGCCCCCAGAGCAGTGTCTCTAGTAGGTTGGTTCTTAATGACCATTTACTGAGTGAGGCTTTGATTGGCTGGCCTTTTTTTTCACATATGGTAATTTTTTATCTGGTGTATCTGTCACTTTGTTTATGGTTTTTGACTTTTTAAGAGAGTTCCTCCAAAGATATTAAGCCTTTTAAAATTTTTTGATTTATTTATTGCTTTTAGGGAGAGGGGAAGGGAGCCAGAGAGAGAGAGAGAGCATTCATTGGTTGACTCTTGTATGTGCCCTGACAGGGGATCCAACCTACAACCTCGGTATATCAAGAAGATGCCCTAACCAACTGAGCTACTTGGTTAGGGCTGTTAGCAATTTTTTTGAATGGTTACAATTCATTTTCTTCTTCAGATTTTCTTTCTCTCTGGTCTTTTGTTAGACCCTCATGTACTTTATTTTTCCCTCATGTAATTCTTTATTATTTATTGCTTTTCTTACATCTTTTCTCTTTTAAAACAGAGTTTTGTTTTCCTTCGTCAATTATTTTTTCTCCCTTTGTTCTCTTTCATGTTGCCATTTAGGTTGAGGCTAAATTGCTGGGACAGCTGCTCTCTGTGACCTGCTCTAGACTTTGCTGACCACATCACCAACTGGCAGGGTGTGGTGCCTTAAGGTCTTCCAGGAGATTTGCTTCCAAATGGAAATAATGGAGTGATATTTTTGAGTTATAATTTATGTCTGACATGAGAGCATCTTAGCAATCTTAAGCATTTTAAAGTACATTCACTGTATTATGGAAGTGATTATCAAAATTCTGAATCTTAAATTCAATCTATCCCATATTGAAACTGCATGTGACTGTCTGATTTTGATAACAGTCATTGGTTTATAATAGCATCAGAAAGAAGCCCTGGGGAGTCATCTAGTATACTCTTCTAGGAAGCCATTCTTGTTAGGAAAATGTGATGTCTTTAACTACGCAAAAGAATTTTTTTTTTTTTTGTATTTTTCTGAAGTTGGAAACGGGGAGGCAGTCAGACAGACTCCTGCATGTGCCCGACCGGGATCCACCCAGCATGCCCACCATGGGGTGATGCTCTGCCCATCTGGGGCGTTGCTCTATTGCAACCAGGGCCATTCTAGCACCTGAGGCAGAGGCCATGGAGCCATCCTCAGCGCCTGGGCCAACTTTGCTCCAATGGAGCCTTGGCTGCGAGGGGAAGAGAGAGACAGAGAGGAAGGAGAGGGGGAGGGGTGGAGAAGCAGATGGGCTACTCTCCTGTGTGCCCTGACCGGGAATCAAACCCAGGACTCCTGCACACCAGGCCGATGCTCTACCACTGAGCCAACCAGCCAGGGCACTACTCAAAAGGATTTTTAAATTTTATTTCTGTCTATTGTCTTACAACTTGTATAGCTACTTAATTATTTGAGCTGAATCTTATTCTTTATAAACTTACTCCTTCTCAAACGCATATATATGTACACACAAATATATACACATGCTCACGATATAATAATATAGTGGGAGAAATAGGTTTATCAGTTTATTTGTTTCATTAGAAGGAAATCTATATTTTTTCTTATCAAAAGAATAAAGTTTAGGTTGGTTTTCCTTCAAAATGCTTAGGGCTAGAACCAGAATACACATGGGTAGTGCTGACAAACATTTTTTTTTTTAAATTCAGGAGCCCATGGGTGGTCATTTTGCTATTTGCATACTTCTCCTTTTTATTTTATTTTATTTTTTTCAGGAGGGGAAGAGAGAGACAGAGAGAAAGGAGAGGGGGGAGGGTGGAGAAGCAGATGGGCGCTTCTCCTGAGTGCCCTAGTTGGGAATCAAACCTGGGACTTCCACACGCCGGGCCAATGCTCTACCGCTGAGCCAACCGGCCAGGAATGCATGCTTCTCCTTTTTTTTTTTTTATCACAACCTTCTTTCCAGCTGCTGTGCAGTGAAAATGTGTATGAGGAGTACCTGGTCCTACTTCAGGGAAGCCCAACTGTTTAGGGGAATGGGTGGGACCAAGGGAGGTCCTTTATGCTCTGTAGCCAGGAGAACAAATCACTGCAATCCTCTTAGATTTTAGAGGGGAATATCCTGAGCTATTCTGAAATCTCAGAAGGACTAACAAAGTTCATTCCATTTGTCATTGAAATGTGACAGTGATATAGAACAAAACCTTTCCGCAGTGGGGGCTGGCTGCACCGAATTCCTTTTGTAACAAGGAAATTAGGTCAGAAGAAATTTAGGTCAACACCTTACAGAAATGCCCCCACGCCTGAAAGGAGGCAGGAGAACTTAAAATGATAGAAACAGAGAGGTTACTTTTTAAAAATATTTAATTTGAAAATGTACCTTCCAAAGCTTAGTGTGATATAAACTCAGTTATGATTCAGCAAAGAAAATCTCACCTTTTGCATCACTTGCCCTGCTCCTGATAAATCAAGGGGCAATTCCACAGCACTCCCAACCACACCCAGCCGACCCAGTTTGATCATGCAATTCAAGAAATATTTATCAGACCTTCATGATGTGCAGCAAACCTATTAGATAATTTAAAGGTTAGAAAGATTAGTAAGCAGCCTCCTCCCACCAGTTCCGTCTTCGCCATTATGGAAGCTTATAAGCTAAGGAGCAGGGGAAAGGTAGGGAGTAGATAAAAGTACAATACAATCTATAATTCTCTGAATCACTTAGCATACAGTAAATGAGCTTCTAATGTGTGCCAAAAACTATGAAAAGGATGTACAACAGTTAAAGCAATGTGATTTCTGGATGGAGAGGAGAAAGAGACGGGGTTAGCGTGGCGTGGGCAGGAAGTTATAATTTTTTGGAAGAAAGGCAGTCTCACTAAACTTTAAATGGGTATCATTTTAACAGATGGTGCTCTGTAAGCAGTGCCTGAGTGGAAGCATTGGGAATGTGTGTGGTAAGGTGGTGGGGATGGGGCTGCCTAGAGAAGAGGAATAGGGTAGAGGCAGTGGCTGAAAACTTTAGGAGGAGGGAAGAGTGTGTGCAAATACAAAGGGGTAGAAAAGAATGTGTTGTGTGTTGTATTTGGGGAACAACTATTGATCCATTTTTTTTTACTATATTGAGCACAGAAGTTGAAGTAGTTAGAAGAGGTGAATTGGAATCCTATTTGGACATAACTTGAATGCCAGACTGAGGAATGGCATGCCTACAGTGAATCCTACCCCTGGATTATGGTGATTTGGATGGCATTTCTGACCAATCAGATGGCGGAATAAAGTTTAGCAATGTAAATCCATAAATCTTGACCCATTGTTCTAGAATGTCTCTAGATATCCTTACTTGAACAACATCTATACTATAAATGTAGAATATGTATTTTCTCAAAGAAACAAGTGGGACTTTACTAAATTCACTTTTAAAAGGATCTTAACTGAAGTCTAATTTGGTGTTTGGCCAGTTTAAACAACAACAGAAAAATGAATGAGAAATATAAAAAATGAGTATGAGTTTTGTTTTTTTAAATTTTCATTGGTTATGTGACCAACCTTCTCACTACATATATCAGTTAGCAAAGTCTGCTTTCAGCAGTGGAAATTTCATTATCACTTCTAATTCTGGTTTGGTAGAACATTAAACTTTCAAACAGTTAATGACTCTGATTTTCTTTCTGTTCAGCTTTACCTTTCATAAAAGCACTGCCAAGAGGAAAGAAGTGACAGTAAGACTGAATTATGAACTTTAAAAAGTTGAGAACAAGCAACTACTTGTGCTATGAAAGCTGCTCTCTCTGCTCTTGATTAACTGTCTGCAATAGGTCAGTGGTGAGCACGGCGTGCCCCACGATGACTGCTGTAGCAGACAGGCAGTTGGGAGACGCATGGGGAGGAGCTTCTATTAGGTTTCTATTTGACACAGAGATTAGCTAAACTTGGCTTTACCAAAATGGCTTGTTTCCTAGTCTTGACGCCCAATATCCTCTTTAGATGAAAATTGTAACAAAAGCAAAACAAAACAAAAAAGCAACATTTGTAATGAAGGATAGATTAGTTTCTTAGTTGCTCATCTTGACAGTCTCTGGAAACTGGTGAATGGCACTATATGAATAAAGCGTTGATCCTAGAAATTAACTTTTGTGTGTGTGTCTGTGTGTGTGTGTGTGTGTGTGTTAGAGAGGTGTGCACATATGTACATGTAAATATATGTAAACATGTGTATATATATTTCTTTATATGTGAGGTGTATCTGTATGCAGTTTCATTTGTAATACACACACGCGCACACACATGATTTAGATGTTGATAGGTATATTGGGAAAGATGAAAGAAATTAACATTAATTGATCTCTTATTGTATTTTCTCTTTTGAGGTAGGTACTACTATTCCTCCATTTTACACGAACTTGAGACTCAGAGCAATTCAATAAATTACAAGTTACACAATATGCCTGAAAATGCTAGAAAATTGTGGGATTCCAGTCCGGGCCTGACAACTCCAAACCTCAGAAGACACTCCCAGTCTCTCTCTTTGTCCCCTAGCTCCATGCCTTCTACTCATTCGTGCTCTTCTTGTCTTTTATTGTAGTCAAAATGATTCAAAAAGGGCTTATAAAGTAAGTAAAAATGACTTAAATCTATTAAAAATAAGATTACATAACCAAAGTGAAGACCAAGATAATAAAGAAAATACAGTGAAACTAGACGTGAATTTAATGACAACAATGACCCTGAATTTCTTAGCAGTCAAGCTAAAGAAAGAAAAAGAAATAGTTATTTAACTCACAAAGCAGTTATTCAGAATGTCCAGACCATCAAATTCAGTTTTGTGCTGCTTGTTTGTTTTTAATGATGTCCTTTGATTATGGATTTAGTACAAGTCTCTGATGATTTGGCTTAATTTTTCACTTTATCATAATAATTTCATATATAGGTTTATTTTTGGCACCTACACAGACAAATTGGCACAAAGAAACAAAATATTGGAAAATGGAACCACCATTTAAACTAAGTGTTCACTCTTACAGAGAGATAAGCTGTCACCTCCCAGAGGTAACTGTAAAGTAATGGCCTGATCTAATAGACTGTGTTGACAATCCTTGTACTGACTGTAGTCATGCCATGAGCATGTGTGTGACTGTGCCTATGCATGTGCTTGTTTCACTACACACTGTTCTATATCTCTCTTTTGTTTTCTCTGCTATCAGTTTTTTATTATTATTTCACTGTTCATGAAAAAGCCTCTCTTGCTTGACCTGTGGTGGTGCAGTGGGATAAAGTGTCGACCTGGAACACTGAGGTTGCCGGTTCGAAACCTTGGGCTTGCCTGGTCAAGGCACATCTGGGAGTTGATGCTTCCTGCTCCTCCCCCTTCTCTCTCTTTCTCTCTCTCTGTCCTCTCTCTAAAAAATTCAATAAATAAAATAAAAAAATAGATTATTTCTAAAAAAAAAAAAAAAAGAAAAAGCCTCTCTCCAAACCTGCAGTTATCTTACAATTTTATACAGTTTTCATCTAGACTTTTACACATTCTAGGAATGAAGTGTATGCACTGGAAACATCTGTAATCACAAATGAATGCCATTTTGTCTCTTGGTTAGATGGGATAACTCATAGAGATGAGTGTTTTCAAGAAAAGCATGCAGATCAAAGACCTGCTATCAAGAGTAGAAAACAAAGGTACTAGTTTGCTAGCTCCATAAATTGTCAGGCTTGCTTTTAGTTTATAAAGAAAGAAGTGGACTTCACGTTTATTTTTCATGGGTGTTTGCAATAGTGTTCTAAGAGAGTATATAAGATTATTTTCTTTCTTGTCTGCTCTCTCTCTCTATATATATATATTTTTCTATCTATCTATCTGTCTATCTATCTATCATCTGTCATCTATCTATCTATCTATTGATCTATAGATCTCTAGTTAAGCTATCACCTCCAAAAAGTAACTGTTAAGTAAGATAGATAGATAGATAAATAGATATTGTAGATAGAGAAGAGAAACAGTGCATATATGTGCTCTACATGGAATAATAATTATAAAAAATTGCTGTTCCTTTTTATTAAGTCTAATTTAATAAAAATTTGCTATTTAGAAAAAATACTAAAAATGAGTTTTACTAACCTGATTAGTTTTTACAAAAATACTGGCAACCCAACAGATTGAAAGAGAGATAAAAATATTCTTATGTCCACTCTTAATCTAACATTCTTTAATAAATCACAGAAATCAGAGAATCAGGCTCCATAAAAACAACAGCAAACTAGGTCACAGATAACAAGGTAGTGGTTAAAATGACTATATCAATTATTTGGTTGTTATTTCCTAATATTTCACTCTGTAGGATATTTTATATAAGACTTTCATTTAATACTCTATTTTTAAAAAGAAAACTTTTTAATGTAAAAATATCTATTTATAGAATCATTTAAAATATAATGAATGGAAAAAAATTTATTAAAAAGGAGGTGGGGATAATTACCAGAGAACTCTCATATAAAAATCTCTTCAACTAAAATCAGCAAATTATAGTTGATGTTGTTAAAAACAAATTTGATGTTACCTAAAGAATATCATCTGGAATATTCTAGTTTCTCTTATCTCTATTCTAGGAAATGTACTTCCTCTAAGAGTTGATTTCCTGCTACATTTTGCATCAGTGGTTTTTCCATTGTTGTATCTTCCTTTCTTAAGCTTAGATTAACCTATTAATTTAAAAAGCCCTATCTTTCACAATGTACCAGGACACTGAGCCTGAGTAACCAGAGACTTGCAATGCAGCAAACAATTTTACTGAGTATGTTCTGTTCATTTAACTGCCTCTTTGTGCTCCTTATAGTATTCTTATGCCTCCACCCCCAAAAGAAAAAATTATGGGTTGTTCACAAATTTCCAGTACAAATTATTGATCGACTTACGACATATGCAACTTACAACCATTCGACTTTACGACCACAATCGCTAGCCACAACTGCTCCACATCTGGCAGTGCAAGCGTTGCCCATCTGGGCATATGACAGTGCGGACCAGCTTCCGGCAGCACTACCATCTCTGCGTGCACCATTTCAACTGTTATCCCAGTACAGCAATTTGTGTTTTATGTCTTGGATATTTTTCATCAAACCTCTCCCAAGATGTCTACCAAGAGGAAATTGTCTTTGCAAATATTAAACCAGTTGTACTGGTAATGCAGTTTTACTTAAACCTGACGAATGTAAAAATAAGAAACAGAATGGTGTAGAGATGATACAAATGGCATAAAATGAACAAAGAAAATTATGGTATATAACAATAGTGAAAGAAAATTATGATAAAATATGACTTAAAGATCTTTATAACATCATTTCTCAGTACTGTACATATAGCCTACTCAACTTACGACCAAATCGTGTTACAACCGGTTTGTCGGAACCAGTCGTGGTCGTAAGTCGAGCACTAGCTGTATTACCAAATCTTTTTTGTGCTCTTTTGGGGCCACTGCCCTTAAGCTTATAGACATCTGTTTGGCTATAAGATGGAAGGTCATAGGAGAAAGGATTCAAAATGCGTTAAAGAGCTTAGTAAGATTCCACTGATTCAGCACTTGTCTTCATTGCATTAGACTTCAGGGACATATATATTCTTCTTCTTCTTCTTCTTCTTCTTCTTTTTTTTTTTGTATTTTTCCGAAGTTAGAAGCAGGGAGGCAGTCAGACAGACTCCCGCATGCGCTGGACCGGGATCCACCTGGCATGCCCACCAGGGGGGTGATGCTCTGCCTGTCTGGGGCGTTGCTCCATTGCTCCGGAGCCATTCTAGCACCTGAGGCAGAGGCTATCCTCAGTGCCCAGGGCAACTTTGCTCCAATGGAGCCTTGGCTGCAGGAGGAGAAGAGAGAGACAGAGGGGAAGGAGAGGGGAGGGGTGGAGAAGCAGATGGGCACTTCTCCTGTGTGTCCTGACTGGGAATTGAATCTGGGACTTCCACATGCAAGACAATGCTCTACCACTGAGCCAACTGGCCAGTGTGCATATATATTCTAAAAAAGAAAAGATTAGAGAAAATATATTCTGCATACAGATTTATTTGGCCCTGGCCCATGGAGAGTGCACTTACTTTATTTATTTTTTTTTTAAAAAAACTGTTTTATTGATTGACTTTAGAGAGAGAAGAAAGAGAGAGGATGGAGGGAAAAACAAGAATCATCAACTCGCTTCTCATATGTGCCTTGACCAGGTAAGCCCAGGGTCTCAAACCAGCAACCTCAGCATTTCAGGTTGATGCTTTATCTACTGTGCTACCACAGATCGGGTAGGAGTGCACTTTGTTTTGGGAAAGAGAAAACATACCTAGAACACTATGATCTGAAGTAAACATGGTAATGATGGCATGCACAGTGTTCCTTTAGGAAAGAGGAGAAGCTCCTAGCTTGGCTAGGGGCTGGGCATGCTGAGCAAAGTCAGGGACAGCTTTCTGGATGAGACCATGCCTATTCTTAAAGGCTGAACTATAGTTAGTTTAAAGGAAGGAGGAGTTATAAGTGGGGGATGGAAGGGCATCCTTGTGGTGAGGGGGTGTGCAAGACAAAAAGCAAAGAAGGAATACTCTAAGCAAATAGAATTACTTTCTTCTTTGACTACTTAAAGTTTTTTTGTTGTTGTTTGAAAAAGAATTTAGTATGTAGTAAATAGTTAAGAAATATCACTAGCCCCCTTTTCCTTTTTTTTCATTGAAAAAAGAGAGCACAACAGCCTGACCAGGTGTTGGCGCAGTGGATAGAGTGTCGGACTGGGATGCAGAGGACCCAGGTTCGAGACCCTGAGGCCGCCAACTTGAGCGCGGGCTCATCTGGTTTGAGCAAAGCTCACCAGCCTGGACCCAAGGTCACTGGCTTGAGCAAGGGGTTACTCGGTCTGCTGAAGGCCCACGGTCAAGGCACATATGAGAAAGCAATCAATGACCAACTAAGGTGTTGCAACGAAAAACTAATGATTGATGCTTCTCATCTCTCTCTGTTCCTGTCTGTCTGTCCCTATCTATCCATCTCTCTGACTCTTTCTCTGTCTCTGTAAAAAAAAAAAAAAAAAGAAAAAGAAAAGAAAGGAAAATAAGAACATAACAAACACACCCCTCCCCCATACATACCAAATTTATAAAAGGAACAGACTTGTGGTTAAGGGGAGGTGGGGGAATTGGTGGAAGGTAGTCAGAAAGTATAAACTTCCAGCTATGAAATAAATAAGTACCAGGGATGTAATTTACAACATGATGAGTACAGGTAATTATGCTCTTTGATATATACGAAAATTGTTAAAAGGGTAGGTCCTAATAGTTCTCATCATAAGGAGAAAAAAAATTATTTTTATTGTATCTATGTGAGATTATGGATATTAACTAAACTTATTGTAGTAATCATTTTACAATATATGTAAATCAAACAAACCATCATGCTGTACAACTGAAACTTCTATAGTGATGAGTGTTAATTATTTCTCAATAAAACTGGAAAAAGTTTAACGTAAAAATAAATTTATTCAGGGCTCTGATATTATGTGATTTATGTATTTAATTAAGATAAGGGAACAAAACCCTCACAGTGTTTGCTATTAACAAATGGATGTCATCTTCAGGAAAACAATAAAGCTATGTTTCTTTTTAGACACAATTTATAAATCAGAATATTGGGCTAGTGCAATGGAGTCTGATTAAAATCAGTTTTACTTCATAGAGATGGTTTTCACAGAAATTTCCTAGGACAGCATTTTCCCACATATCAAGCAAAAGCTGTGTTCCACTGTTGCATTAGGAATTTGAGATATTTTTATAAATGCGACAAGGGTCAAACTATGTTACTACGAATGAGTGATAAATTTCTATCGAAAAATCTTTACACACCTTGGGGTGTTTTTTATTATGCTACTTATAAGCTGTGGGAAATATTAAAAAGAAAAAGAGTTTACCTTGAGTTTTTGTACAAAGGTGTAGGATTGTGATTAAAAGCCACCCACTGAGAAAGAAGCAGAGGGTCCAGGATCCTTTATCATTACCCATGCCTCAGGGTCCTTCCGGCTTTCTGCTGCACAGCTGGGGCAGAGGAAGTTCCATATGAAACATGAACATTTCAGGTGGAGAGAACAGGGAGGGGAAGAGGACAAATGCATGTACCAGCTGAATCAGCCACACCCAATAACTTCTGCTTGTATTTTATTGGCAGACTTAGTCATAGGGCCACCCACCTGCAAGGGAGGTTGGTAAATACAGTTTTTAGCTGATCAAATGAAACCCTCAACTAAATTGGGCACTATTAGTAAGGAACACAGAGTAATGAATATTGTTAGGTAACTAGTTATCTCAGCTATAAGTCTCAAAATTAAAAAAAAAGAAATAGAGCCTGACCAGTGGTAGTGCAGTGGATAGAGTGTCGGACTGGAACGCAGAGGACCCAGGTTTGAAACCCTAAAGTCGCCAACTTGAGCATAGGCTTATCTGGTTTGAGCAAGGCTCACCAGCTTGAACTCAAGGTCTCTGGCTTAAGCAAGGGGTTACTAGGTCTGCTGTAGCCCCCTGGTCAAGGTGCATATGAGAAAGTAATCAATGAACAACTAAGGTACCACAATGAAGAATTGATTCTTCTCATCTCTCTCCCTTCCTGTCTGTCTGTTTCTATCTGTCCCTCTCTCTGTCTCTCTCTATCTGTCACACACACACAAAAAATAAATAAAAGAAATAAATAAAAATCTGCCACAGAGTTGCAAAATAAAAAAAGAAGTCTAAGTGGAGTGTTGGGTAAATGAGTTAGTAAAATTTGTATTTTTTGAGTTTGCTCACTTTTATTGTTAGAAAATGGCACTGGGCAGCCATGTGAGTGCTTGCCCTTAGAGCAGGGCAGTTGATTGCAAATTTCAGATTTCATTCCTGCTTGGGAAGGGCTATTGTTTTGCTAATGTATGCTAGAGGAGAGACTTTCCAGCCAGAAAGTTTTGAAAAGGGAGAGAAGAAGGAGAAGAGGAAGAGAGAAGCTATGTTTGCAGAGTGAGAGCAGAGAGAATGCAGGGTGCTTAGAAAGAAGCCAGTTTGTGCAGACAGAGAGAAGGTGTGCAGATGGGGAACCAGAGCTGAGGGGCTTTGCGAGCTCTGCTAAGACTGGTGGGGCCTTTGATTCTAGGAGAATCCAGATATTCTCTTGGTTGTGGAACCAGAGAATGTATCAGTGGCTTTGGGAGCCCTGTGTGTTTGCTTATCTGCTGGTGCGAGACTTTAATAAAGGAATATGTAAGGCGAGTTGCCATCACAGCTGCCTGGCCCATGCAGGTTCACATTAGATTCGGACAGATGGTAATGAAACAATGGAGCCATGAAGGGCAAGGGATCAGGGAGACCCCTGCAATGGTGATAGCAGGAACCGAGAGAGCAAGCTCCAGGTCTGCCCCACTTTATAGTGTAGAAATCCAAACCTTTAAGCCAATCTACAAATAAGAAAGTCTCTGATACAAAGCCGCTTATCTGAGGCATAATGGGATTCCTCATGAGAGTGCACCACCCTACATGAAAAAGGGTGGGAAAGACTTAGTTCCAAAACCAAGTCCCAGGCTACAAGGATCCTGCCTGCCCACAGCCCGCCCCCAACACACATTAATATAATTACGCCCATCCCAAGTAAGAAGGGCAACCAATACCATCACCTGGGCGACAGGCTTCCACGAGGGCAGCGCCATGTTTAACAAAGTGAGCATAATATATTTTATCAGCCCAACAGAACCATTTTTTGGTTCCACTATTTCTTTACGATCTGCCTGAATTCAATGAAAACCTGAATCTGCATGGCCACGACGGCAGCAGCTATTGGCCATACAGTGGGGAAAAGAATAGAGAGTGTCTAAGAGGCAGGTTAGGCTTATTACTAAATTGTGTCACTCTGTGGCAAGCTCTTTCATATTTGTACACTGAATTAATTTGAGTTTCCATGAGGTAGATGAACAAAACCTGGCTGAACAGTTTGGAGAAAGGGCTTCTACTTTAAAGTCTCAGGAAATTAATCTTTCTGAGTTTTGGACTAAATTTGTGATTTTCCATTAAAATATTTTATTTATTGATTGATTTTAAAGAGAGAGGAAAGGAGAGGGAGAGACAGGAACATGACCTTTCCCTGTATGTGCTTATGACAGGGGATCGAATTGGCAACCTCTGTGCTTCAGGACAATGCTCCAACCAACGGAGCTGTTCAGCCGGGGCAGAACATATTGTTCTGGGTTTTTTTTTAAGGTCTTAGTTATTGATTTTAGAGAGAGGAGAAAGAGAGAGAGAGTAGGGGTGGGGCAAGCAGGAAGCACCACATCATAGCAGCTGCTTCCCATATGTGCCTTGACCAGATAAGCCTGGGGTTTCAAACCAGTGACCTCAGCATTTCAGGTCAACACTTTATCCACTGAACCACCACAGGTTTAATTTTCAAATATTTTTAAAGCAATTAATTCAAATGGATGATACCTGTAAATAGTTAAGAGCAGCACTTCTTGAATTGAAAGACGTGTGGTCAATCAGAAATCCCTCTTGGTTCTCCTTCCAACACGTCCATTGGAAGAGATAGCCTCTGAGTCTCTTTCTGGCTTTACCATTGAACGTGTCATTTGTAAGCAGGGACCAAACCCTAGTTGCCTTGGAAGCCATGTAGTCCTGCTGGAATACATACAGGCATTGATATAACTATACTGCTCACAAAAATTAGCGGATATTGCAAAATGAATATGAAGTTATAAAATATCCCTTAATTTTTGTGAAAAGAATATATATAAAATGTACTTTTCAAAGCATTATCATTTTTTGCTTACTTTCAACAAATAAATTATATTTCTCTGTTTTTCAACTATTTATTTACATTAGTCTCTGCTTTGCAAAATTTCTTATTACATTCTTTTCAAAATGTAGAAATAGTATGAAGCTCCTGGAAAATCCTCAGAAGTTTGCAGTTTATATTTTTGCCATTTTTCCTAATTTTTTTGGCCTCCTACATGGATTTTTACCTTTATTTTCTTTAACTTTTCTGTCTGATACTTAATTCACATTTACAACATCACACGTAACCATTGGGGGTTTGGGGGAGCAGTAATAATGTTTTTGATTTAAAGGTCACCATAACAGGAGGTCAGTGAAAAATCAAACTTTAAAACCATGAGAACAGAAAGATACCCACAAGAGTGAGCATGTGGACTTAATGCTAGATGGGTGGTCAATCCAACCCAGACAAGCCAGCAATAGTCCAACCACATAAAAGACCAGGGAACTCCAAAGTTGCTAACTAAGAAACCAGTTTTATGTTATTTAATTTTTTTTCAAGAATTCTATTTCTAGTCACTGCTATCAAGGGGTAAAAAATGTGCTGATTTCTTGTGTTACTTCTTATTACCCTTTTATATAAGGTGATTTTATGAAGATATAAAATGCATTTACATTTTGGGGTTTTATGAACGGAAAACAATACTTAACTAAGCATTTTCCTGGTATACCAATTGAAATCATAAATATTCCTTAATTTTAGTATAATACAGGTTTAGAAATGAAAATAAAACTTTTAATGAATAGTGGCTAATATAGTTTAGTTAGTTTAATTCTTAACAATCTGAGAAGAATCTTAGGCTATAAAATCTTGTTACTTTAAATTTGCCTGTTAAATCAAAGTTTAATGAAGTATTTCCTTTTGGCAGGGTGGGATGGGAAGAAGTCACCAGTCTTGGAGTTAATCATATTTAAAACATTTCTAAGTTTTCAAAATTAATTTGGAAATTAGAATTTATAAAGTGTCTGAACTGCTAATCTTTTTGCATCTATTCACATGAAAAATCTTACATAGTGATAGTTTGGTTTGGATTATTAAATAGAAACCTCGTTATGCTTATTTAGTTACTAGGGTCCATATTTAGAATATTGGGCACTTACATCCATCAACTGATTTTGGTCATTCATCTTTAAGATAGAGACAATGTGTCCTTCACACACAAAAATTTAGAGTATGTGATAACAAAACAATTACTTTGTTTTTTTAAAAGAAAACTATAATAGAATATACCTTAGATCTTTTTTTTCTTATTTTCAGATACAAATATAGTAACTCCTTGGCATATGTGGTAGAATTATTAGCAGTATGAGTAATCCAAGAATGCATTTATCAAGAATAATTTTCCTGTGAAATTATGGCAAAAGACTTTATGACATAATCTTAAAAGCTGTGTAGCTTCCTGTTGATTTTTCATCTTTCTTTTTTTTTTTTCTTTCTTTCTTTCTTTCTTTCTTTCTTTCTTTCTTTCTTTCTTTCTTTCTTTCTTTCTTTCTTTCTTTCTTTCTTTCTTTCTTTCTTTCTTTCTTTCTTTCTTTCTTTCTTTCTTTCTTTCTTGACAGAGAGAGAGTCAGAAAGAGGAACAGATAGGGACAGTCAGACAGGAAGGGAGGGAGATGAGAAGCGTCACTTCTTCGTTGCAGCTCCTTTTAGTTGTTCATTGACTGCTTTCTCATATGTGCCTTGACTGGGAGCTGTCTCTTGCTCAAGCCAGAGACCTTGGGCTCAAGCCAGCGACCTTGGGCTTCAAGCCAGTGACCTTTGCTCTCAAGCCAGAGACCATGGGGTCATGTCTATGATCCCACATTCAAGCCAGAGACCTCTCACTCAAGCTGGTGAACTCGTGCTCAAGTCGGATGATCCTTTGCTCAAGCTGGTGACCTTGGGGTTTTAAACCTGGATCCTCTGCATCCAAGTTCAATGCTCTATCCACTGCGCCACCACCTGGTCAGACTCCCTGTTGATTTTCTATATGTGGCTAGATGGAACCAAAACACCACGGACCACAGTCCCTCACCACAGGGTATTCACAGGAGAGATTAGCTCCCACCCTTTCCTGCCCTTACCTTGATGTGCTCTGTGGAGAGCTGGCCAATAAACACAAATAGCCCTAGGGAAAGATTTTCATGACTTTTTTTGTTGTTCTTCTACCAGAATTTCCAGGGTGCAAGACAACTAGGACACAGTTTATTTGCTGTGATTCAAGACTAAATCAAAAGTGATTGAGTCTGCCCAGGCGATGGCGCAGTGGATAGAGTGTCAAACTGGGATGCGGAGGACCCAGGTTCGAGACCCCGAGGTTGCCAGCTTGAGCGCAGGCTCATCTGGTTTGAGCAAAGTTCACTAGCTTGGACCCAGGGTCGCTGGCTTGAGCAAGGGTTACTCGGTCTGCTGAAGGCCCATGGTCAAGCCACATATGAGAAAGCAATCAATGAAGAACTAAGGTGTCACAACAAAAAACTGATGATTGATGCTTCTCATCTCTCTCCATTTCTGTCTGTCTGTCCCTATCTATCCCTCTCTCTGACTCTCTCTCTGTCTCTGTAAAAAAAAAAAGAAAAAGAAAAAGAAAAAAGTGATTGAAATTCTAAAAGCAAATTTTGTAGTGTGGACAATTCAAACATAGTTCAAACTCCATTAACCAGGCATATAAAAAACAGAAGTCTGGAGTTAGCCGCAGGCTTAACGGTGACAAACTAGTTTACTACTCACAGGGAGATCATGCAGTTTAGACTGAAACTAAGACTGGCTGGTTAGAAGGGTGAAACTATATAACTATAGTAATCAAAATCTATGCTCTACTTAGTTTTCTAGCAGCTATTTCAGCTCATTCCAAACTGACATTAACATCTTCCCTCTCAATCAGGCTCATTTCTCAGGATTCCTTGTCTCACCTGAATTACAATAATAATTGTCTAACTGTTCCTCTCTCTTTTTCACTTCAGCCAGAATGATTTTTCCAGTGACTTCTCAACACCTTCAGGGTAGAATCTAAACATGGCATGAAAGGCTGTTGGCTATCAGGGCCTGCCAACTAGTCCAGCTTCACCTCTGTCCATACCCTCATGCATACCTCTGGCTCCAGCTACATCTAAAACTTGTAATCTCTGAAAGCACCACGAGGCTCATGTCTTCATGCTCTAGCACCTGTGGTTCCTGATGCTTGGAATTCCCTTCTCTATTATTTGTCCTAACTCTTACTCATCCTTCAAAACTTACTTAAGCATGCCCTTTCTAGGATGCCTCCTGGAAGTCTTCTCTGGAGCCCTCTTGCTGTTCATCGAACATTTTTTTTTATAAATAAATTTTTATTAATTTTAATTGGGTGACATCAATAAATCAGGGTACATATATTCAAAGAAAATATGTCCAAGTTATCTTGTCATTCAATCATGTTGCATACCCATCACCCAAAGTCAGATTGTCCTCCGTCACCTTCTATCTAGTTTTCTTTGTGCCCCTCCCCCTCCACTTTCCCCCTCCCTCCTCCCCTCTCCCCTGTAACCACCACACTCTTGTCCATGTCTCTTAGTCTCATTTTTATGTCCCACCAATGTATGGAATCATGCAGTTTTTGTTTTTTTCTGATTTACTTATTTCACTCTGTATAATGTTATCAAGATCCCACCATTTTGTTGTAAATGATCTGATGTTATCATTTCTTGTGGCTGAGTAGTGTATATGTGCCACATCTTCTTTATCCAGTCTTCTATTTTTTTTTACAGTAATTAAAGCCTTTAAGCAAACTCTTGGCCAATACAGCAAGAATCCATAAAAGAGTAGTGTCTTTAACATGTTCACCAAGTCCAAGTTGGCACCAACACCATTCCAAGAACATCTTTTAACATAGCACCTACCTCAAGTATTTGTCCTTGTCTGTGAATTCATTGTAGTACTCTCTGAAGATAATGGCTGTTCTTTGTATATTAGTATTTATAATATATAGTTTAGTGCTGAGCCTCAGTAGTAGCTCAGTAGGTATTTGTTGAATGAGTGATTTCTTAGAAACTATACAATTAGACTTCAGTTTTTCAATTAGCTTGAAATAAGTTGTTCAGTAGTTTGTCTCTTGGGATATGTAGAGCCAAGACCACAACTTATATCTAGATGAACTAGATTTTTCATGTATGTTAGCTATTAAAACCAAGGCGAGTGTACATAGACCATCTTAAATTGATTTCTGAGATAAGCTGGTCTTAAGAATGTTCAACTACTAATGATAGTGGTAGATATGGGGAACCAGTCATCACAATAATGGATATTAAAAGTGAAAATAAGATCATGGTGCTGTAGGAAAATTAATTTAAATATTTCCCATTTAGTTATATTATATTTAAGAAAAATAAAAATTATGAAAAAGAGCTTTGTTCAAGTGAGAAAAGAAAGATACCAAGTGATTGGGGGTGGTGGGGGGCATTTGGTTAACAACTCTTCCTAACATTTATATATCTATAGAAATTGTGTGAATTTTCAATAAGTGAAAAGCAGTTATTTATCTGATATCTTTATTATTTTTAAACATCAGAATGCCTTTAGAGAAGGATAGAATATGGAAGCCATATGAAGAAAACAAGTAGAAGCTAAAGTATGAACAAAGTTAAGATTAACATCAAGCTAGGTTGCCAGAATTTGTTGTTTGATTTCTCAGTATTGTTAGCTACTTGTTTCTTTCCATTCCCAAGTCCATATAAGACTTAGATCCTTTGAACCTCTCAGCACTCCTCAGTTTCCATCCCATAAATCCTGAGCCTAATTCTCAGAGGTGAGCCAGCCAAATCTCCTCCAATCTGCCTCATCTGTATTTTCTTCAGAGCCAGTTTGAAGAACTTTTTAGTTATTTTCCACTTGAGTCCCCAGAAATGGCTTCTAGTCAGGGTCAATAAATACCATCATATAACTGACCCAAATTCAGCTTGGTTCAGTTATTTCATTTGTTGATTGACTACAATTTTCAGTCACCATACCTGGTGCTTAATAATCTAGAGGTAGACATATGTGACATTATAAAAGTGTGGCTAAAAAGTGGAATTGATATCAATGAGGATGTAATTAGTCCAGAAAAGAAGGGTGGGCATGAAAGACCTTAGAAGAAAGGTGAATATCTTATTAGGGTTTCAAAGAATAAACTGATGTTTGGCCACCAGATGAGATAGGGAAGGAATTCCAGAGAGAAAACTGCACAGAAGAAAGACTCAGAAGCATGAAACGATGTGGTCCAGTTTGAGGCCCTGGAGTATAAAGTTAACAAAAGGGAGAACAAAGAAGTAGTTAAGGGGCAGATTATAAAGACTATTTCAGGTGAAGGTTTTCTAACGTAATATTGAAGTTTACTAGAAGCTAGTAGAGTGTTCAGATCAAGTGTGTGACATGGTCAGATCAGATGAATTTTAGGTATCAATGTAGTAGGCACAAGAGACGTGAGTCTATGGGCAAGAAGCACAGCTGGGTGGCATTATAACATCTGAGGAGGACCTTACCTCGCCCAGGGGTTGGCATTGTTAGCTTATGTATTTGTCTTCCTTCTCAACTGTCAACTTCTAGTAACAAGAAGGTGGTTTTGTTCATCTCCATTTTGCAGTGTCTACTGGCGTACCTGGCACTCAGTAAATTAGTAGAGGAGAAATTTTTTTTTCTAAAAATCTAGTTAATGTCAAAGTGTTTCAGCTTCTTCCTGCCAATAATTGAAAGTTATAATTATTGTTTTGCTTTTTAAGTGTTTATTTAAAAGTATTGCCCACATTGTATATCAAAATATATAAAAGTGATCAGATACATAGTGTTTTTTCCTTTTTCTTTATAAAGTGGGTCCTTCTTTCCACTCTTCTCTCTCCTGTCCATCCTCTCCCCTTCCCTATCCACGTCTTCTCCTCCTCCATTCACATGAACACTAATTTTGTATTCTTTATTTGTTTTCTCCTTGGCTATGTAATCACATTCAAGTACAGTGTGTGAATATATATGCATATTCAATATCCATACACGCAGCTTTTTTGGCCATTGTTTGCTTTATAAAAAAATACTTTGTGTATTTTTCTGTATCTTGCTTTTTTTATTCAACTATTCTTAGAGGAAATGTCTCCAAGTCCATAGGGCTAGCTCACTGCAGGTTTTTAAATACAGACATGATTGGAATTTTATCAGAGATAAGATTTTGAGCTAAAAAGGAGGCAGAAGCTGGAGGTTGTGGGTAAATTGAGAGATTAGTCAGGTAACAAATGATGGGACAGAAACCAGTTTAGTCACAACTTGGCAAGGATAGATCTTTTGCACATACAAGCCTCAAATAAAATATTAATTATTATATAAGACATCTCAATAGAATGCCAATAGGCACCATTATCCGATTCTAAAATTTTGACATTAGATTCTCTGAGTGTGCTGCTTATAAAAGCACAGGTTCAAAATATTTACTACCATCCTTGCTAAAATTTTTAGAAAAGTCCATTATTCCTTCACACACATACATATTTCTCTACTTTCTTCTTTATTCTGCACATTTTGGGGCAAAATACTCCTGATCCCAAACTTACTGTGAAACTCAAATGGCTAAATTTGTGGTTTGGTTTAGAATTCCTGCACACATTGTCTTTGAATAAAAATATTTTCCACCTTCTGGTAGCACTGGAATCTTTGCTTAGGTTGCTCCGTATTGGATGTGTTCACACTATTTTTACCCACATTGCAATTAATGCAGTCATGTAACACATTACTAATGCAACTAGTGGACTTAGCATATTATAGCATAAATTTTCATAGTATAGTATAAAGTTTTCTTTAATTTGTACATGCATTGTCAACATCAAAACTAAGTAAATACTTCATTGACACATTCAATGTGTAATTACCAGTCCTGTTAAACAGTTCTGATTATTCTGCAAATATGAACCCCACTTATCAGAACCATGATAAAGATAATTTGATCTCTTCCAACTTTCTGAACTCCGTGAAGTTAGTATTTTATTAAGAATCATAAAGTACCTAGGATTATGACAATTTAATTATTTAAATGTTACTTGTAAAAATGTACATATTGAATATATCAGGAAAATATACATAATAACAGAACATCCATTTTCATGACTAAAATTGTTAAGATTTTGCCATGTATGTTTCCCATTAACCACCAATGTCAGCTTCATTCTACTCTTTTTGTCCACACAGGAAGTTTCTATTATGAATTTGTTGTGCACTTTTCTAATTCAGCAATACTGCAGGGACTATGTGTATCTCCATGCATGTATTTTCAGAAGTTGTTCTTCATTGGTGCTGTGGCCTCAATGTTTGTTTTACCCTCCTCATCCTCAAAAATCATACATCAAAGCCATAACCACAAATGTATTAGGTTATGTATTAGGATAGTATTAGGATAGTATTAGGAGATGGGGCCTTTGGAGGTTTACATTAAGTCATGATGGTGAATTCTTAATGTGATTCGTGCTGGAAGAGGAAGAGATGCAGGAGCTCTTGTTCGCTCCAGGAGAACAAAAAAGAGGTCGTGTAAGCACATGGCACAGTGGTGGTCGCTGGCTGTCTATAAGCCAGAACAGGGCTTCCCCAAGAACTGAGTAATGGTATCTCATTTTTTTTTCCAACTTTACTGAGATGTAATTGACATATAATATTATATAAGTTTAAGGTGTGTTACATGTTGATTTGATACTTATATATTGCAAAATGATTACCACAGTGGCATAAATATGGTATCTCATTTTTGTTTAAATTTGCATCTTTCTAATTTTTGATGAATATCTATAGTTATTTACATTTATGGATTTATATAAGGGTATCTCTCTATTACCATGTCTGAGTTGCTGTGCAGGGGCTGCTCCCCGAGTTTGAGTTGTTCTCAGCAGGGTCTGGTCCCTCCCAGACTCCCTCTTTGGGTATGCCGCTTGTGTGGCTACTGGGAGGGGCTCTGCTGTGGTCTGTAGCCCACCACTGGGTTGTTGATTCTGGGTCTACTTGGCTGTGGTTCAGGTCAATGTCAGATCTTGTGTGTAACCGGCCTTGGACTATCTCTGTGGATCTGCCAAGCTATTCACCGTCTGTGGCTGTGTCTACTGGGTCTGGGTGTGCATGGGAGGGGCCAGCCTGTGTTCAAGGGTCAACTTCCTCCAGCTTAGAGCAGGGGCAGATCCACAGAAGCCCTGAGGCTCCTGAAGTCTGCCCTCCTTAGTTTGTCTGATCTTCCTCTCAGGCCTTCTGAGGAAAGACAGTAGTGTGGGGGCCCAGGATGGCTGCCACCCACAGACCCTTCCTCGGCTTGTGAGCTCAGTATGACGAGGTAACTGAGGTTGGGAGGAAGGGACTGGTGGATCCCTACTTGGGGGCCACGTGGTCAGGCACTCAATGGGGGAACATGGCCCCTACTTCAGAGCTTTACCACTTAGTTTCTGCCAAAGTCTTCAACTCTAGCTGCCCCGTGGGGCAGGCTCTGCAGGTCCAGCTTGGGTGCAGCCACCTATCCTCTCTGCAGGAGCAAGCTCAGCAGGGTAGAGCCGCTGGGACTTGAGGTGGCCGGTCAGAAGACTCTACCATTTGGGATGCTGCTGGCTGAGCCTGCAGAAGGAGCCAAGCACTTTATCCTGTTCCAAGATGATAGCTTCCAAGGGAGACACACTATTAATGTCCGAACTCCTTGAAGCACTGAGCTCAGGAGGATGGGGTCACAGAGATTCGGGAGTGCAGAGTCAAACAGTCTTCTATTGCAGTTGGGGTTGGCAAGCCTGTGTGGGGGTACTTCTTTGCTCTCTCTGGGCAAAAGACTTCACTGCACTCTGCCGGTTCCAGCTCTGAGCAGCTCTCAGATTCTCCTTGTGGAACTGAGCCCAGCAGTGTGGGGCCCCAAACTTCTGGAAAGGCAAGGAAAATGAGTGTCTTTTTTGGGGAATAATGTGGGCTGAGCTCACAGGGGGGCATAGGAGTGCCCCACACCCCCACTTCTCCCACCCATCTGGTTTCCAGATAAAAGTGTCTCCAGGATACATGCTCCAAAAGTCCCAGCTTCCTGATACTCCTGGGGAACTACACTCAGCAGGGAGGGGCCACAGGAAATGGAGGGGCAGGGCAGTGATTGACGGCTGTTGGGGAGAACAATGGCTCTGTGCTCAAGATGGGTAAGAATGACCCCCTTTCCAAAGCTACACCGTTCAATCACTGTCTGAATCTCCACTGAGAGCTTCTCTAGAAAAAGTGCTCCCTAAAGTTCCCTGCTGAGTGCAGCCAGCAGTCTCCTCTGCAGGACCTGAACATGGCAGAGTAGTGTTGTCAAGAGTAGGAAAATTGGGCAATGCATTCCCCAGGCTGGTGCTGTAAAAATAGGTGTGCTCAACCCTAGGTAGGTGGCATCTGGGTCTCTAGCAGAAACTCTTCTCTCCCAGGCAGACTGAATCCCTACTGATTTTCACTACCCTATGCAATGTAGGCTCTCTTATTGCTCTGGGTTGGGGAATTCCTGCACATTATAAAGACCTCATGCTCAGGGGGTGGCAGGGTGGGGGCATCATAGCTGAGATATCCCTCTGGTTTTTCAGCTGATGCACGAAGGTGCAGGTACCAGCACTTTCCGCATCGCCATCCATCCTTCTTACCAGTCTTTATGTGGCTTCTTCTATAAATCTTTGGTTATAATATTTCATTTCAGCTAGCTTTCAGTTGGTTATTCAGGATGATTCTCTATGATTTAGCTGTAAATCTGGTTCAGATCGCTGGGAACCAGTGAGTGTAGCTTCTACTTACTTTTCTCTGCAGCCATCTTGGAATCCCTACATGTAGATTTAAAATCTTGATAGAAACCTTGAATTGAATTGATGCTGTAGCCCTGACAAGTTGGCTCAGTGGTAGAGCATCAGCCCAGCGTGAGGATGTCCTGGGTTCAATTCCCGGTCAGGGAACACAGGAGAAGTGCCCATCTGCTTCTCCCTCCCCTGCCACCCTCATTTCTCTCTCTCTTTTTCTCTCTCTCTCTTCCCCTCATGAAGCCATGGCTCAATTGGAGCGAGTTGGCCCTAGGTGCTGAGGATGGCTCCATGCCTTCGCCTCAGGCGCTAAGAAGAGCTCAGTTTTTGAACAATGGAGCAACACCCCAGTTGGGCAGAGTATTGCCCCCTAGTGGGCTTACTGGGTGGATCCCAGTCAGGGCACATGCGGGAGTCTGCCTCTACCTCTCCTCCTCTCAATGAACAAAATTTTTTAAAAAAGAATTGATGTTGTAAGTTTGCAATGCTATCAAATTGAAATTTCTAGAGAATGAATTCACAGTTAGTATAGCACATTTATCCTCTTCACATTGAAGATTCTCAATTTGCTATATAGTAGGTATGATTTAATCAAACTCTTACAGCCAGAATTTATTAAAGCAGTAATATTGTGAGCTCAACTTGGGGAAGAGAACCTGTATATAAGGCAGAAGACCATTTGGTTATGAAACAGCAAAATCAGAGTCAATTTTAAAAGCAATTGAGAGAAGGTAAAGGCTTAAGAAGAGATTAATTTTTTTCTTCTCTAGAGCAGTGTTTTTGAATTTATATAAATTCCTGATCAGCCACACTTTCCAAATTTGAATACTTCTATATAGTTTTAAAGGAGAATTAAAACAAGAATAAAAAATACTGGTCTCAAGTAGTAACCGAACACATCTTGAAGTCTTTCTTATATACCACATAACTGACTGAAACATGGACCGGAAAAAATTACCATTTAAAAAATAGTCTCCATTCTATGTTTAGTGCTTTGGATGTAAAGGAATTTGGTATGATTTGAAATGGCATGTAAGCTTCCATTTAAATAATAATAGAATTTTAAAATGAAGCTTTTGTTCTAAGAGAAGGAAAATTTTGCTCTCATGAAGTAAAGAGTCAGGGGAGAATAGAAAGTGCAGGATGTTCTATGTAAAAATACTAGATCATTATAACATGAAATAGGGAATGGAACTCATTTTTCATGGAACCTATACAATATTTGATGATTTTCTAAATAGAGCATTTCTCCCGTAACTCAATCCTGGTTGAGAGACTGGTGATATTTTTAATGATTTTGAATTTTAGAGAAACATCATGAGTGATAAAGAGACAGGAAGGGAGGGAGGGAAGAAGGAAAAGAAGGAGGGAGGGAAGAAGGAAAAAAGGAAGGAAGAAAGGAAGGAAGGAAGGAAGGGAGGGAGGGAGGGAAGGAAGGAGGGAGGGAGGAAGGAAGGAAGGAGGAAGGAAGGAGGGAGGGAGGAAGCAATCAAGGAAGGAATCCTGGGATTTTTGACACTAAAATGACCTCGGTTCAAACTTTGCTCCTACCAGAACTTTTTTAGTAAGTCACATAAACACTTCCAAGTTTTGTTTCCTTCATATAAAAATAGAGAAAACAATACACATCCTATAGAGTTCCTATGAAAACAAACTGAGGGACTTTATAAATTAAATAACTTGTCTGCCATACTTAGTAGCTCATTCCCTTCTAAATTTTTTATTTTTAGAAGTTTAAAAATATTTTTTTCACACCTATAGAGATAAAATGAAATATTTTTTATTAAATAAATTATTTTGTATGAATTTTGATGCTATCACTAATTTTTCAAAAATACTAGTGTTTAATCAAGTAATTAATAATATTTTCTGCAAAATCCAACCTATTCTGCACAGTTTAAACTTGGCAGCATTTCTCCAGTGTATTCCTCAGAATGTTTATCTTATGAAATCTTTCTTATAGTGCACATGACACATTCATGCAGTTGATCTGATTTGTTCCACTGTCTCTGTATACAAATATATAGGCATACTTCTTTCTATTTAAAAAAATATATTGTGAAGACATTACTTACCATTATCAGCAAGAACTCTCTTATGTTTGTTCAATATCTCCATCACTCCCACCCTATCTCTAGTCTCTTGAGTGGTCTAAGAACTCTGATATTATTCAGTCCAAAAGGAGGTTCTTCTGCAGAGAGTGAACTGTAAGTCTGATTTCCCTCTGCTGAAGGTTTGTGTTGCACAGTCCAACAGAAGCTGGTCCATATACCTCTTTTTGGTAGCCCTGGTGAAATGAGTTCTTTTAAGCCTATATTTTTACAAAAAGATCATAAATATTTTCATAATTTAGCTGATTAAATAGATATTTATCAAGTGTCACCCATGGACTAGGAACTGTACCAAGAAAGACTGGGGTACAGTAATACACAAACAAATAATGTTTCTGATTTCTTGGAGCTTATGTTCTAAACAAATAATATACACCAGTTAGTGGTAAATGCTATGAAGGAAGGATAAAGGGATATAGAGTGATGGAAGTAAGACATTGTTTTAAAGTCAATTACCAACTTCTCAGAGTCCCATAACTGAGCATAGGATTTGAAGTGATGAAGTAAACCAGGTAGACATTTTAAAGAAGACTTTTCTAGGCAGAGGACAATATCATTTCAATGAGGCAGAAGAGTGCTTGGAATATCTGGAGCATATCCAGCGTTCTAGTATTACTGGATCAAAATTAGTAGAAGAATAATAGAGGATGAAATCAGAGAATTTGTAGAGTGGGCCCAAGGAAATCATTTAGCTCTTGTATGTTTTGCTAAGACTTTGGGTCTCATTCTGAATGATAAGAGAAGCCAATAGGTGTCCTCAACAAATGACTTAAATTATGTTTAATAAATCTTATTGGATTCTATATGAAGAATAAGCTGTTATGAATGGCATGCACAGGAACATGAAAATTCATTTAGGAGTCCATTAAAGTAGTATAGGTGACAGAATGGTCTCAAGTAGGGTACTGGAAATATTAAGAAGCAATTCATTAGGAATGTATATTGAAGGTAGAGCTCATGGGATTTATGTTGGTGTGCAAGTCATAATAATGACTCCAAATTTTGTGGCATAAATAACTGAAATCATGGTGATGCCACATATTGAAATGAAGAAGATTGGAGAAAGTTGTAGGTTTTGAGTGTGGGTGAAGAGTCAAGAGTTTACATTTGGACACATTAAATTTGAGATGCTTCTTAGGCTTCCAAGTGAACATCTTAAATGGATATTGGATTATCACTGTGGAGTTCAGGAGAGAGATTAGTGATAGTGATTCAAATTTGAGTTATTGACCAGCACATAAGTGATATTTAAGCCAGTGTATTGGATGAGATTGCATGTTGAGTATCAATAGAGAATGGAAGCACAGAACCTTAAAGATAGCCCTAGGGGCTAGGATGTTCCAATGATTCAAGTTTTAAAAGTTTAGTAGATACCAGTGAGAAAGGATGAAAATGAAAGGTAAATGGTATCACAAGAGTCAAGTAAAGACAATGTTTCAAAACCATATTGACTATTGACTTTGACAACATGGAGATCATTGATGATATTAACAAAAAAAATCAGTTTTAGAGGTATATGTCAAGAATAATGTAAAGAGAGGAAGTAGATTTAGGAAGTAAAGACAACTTTTTCAAAAAGATTCATGTTAAGGGAGCAGACAAATGAGGATATAGTTGGAGGAAGCTATGAGGTCAAGATATTTTTTCCAAGTTGACAGATATTAATGCATAATTATATGTGGATGGGAAGGATTTAGTGAATATTGGAAATTGATGTGGGAGAAAGAAGGAATAATAGTACCATAAAAAGTTGAGAAACTCACCAAAATCCATGAGTAAAGGTGATACAATGAAAAAATAGTTGGGTTGGAATTAGATGGGGTTCATGCATTTATTTTTTTAAGTGAGAGAAGGGGCAATAGTGAGACAGATTTTTTCATGCACCCCAACCAGAATCCACCAGGCAACCCTGTCTG
This sequence comes from Saccopteryx leptura, assembly GCF_036850995.1. Classification (NCBI taxonomy): domain Eukaryota; kingdom Metazoa; phylum Chordata; class Mammalia; order Chiroptera; family Emballonuridae; genus Saccopteryx; species Saccopteryx leptura. Next base: position 144,866,052 of record NC_089506.1, read on the forward strand.
GGGCTGATACTTGAATCAATCTAGTTATCCTCAGTGCCTTAGGCTGACGCTTGAACCAATCAAGCCATCTTCAGCATTTGAGGCCAACACTTGAACCAATCTAGCCACTGGATGCAGGAGGGGAGAAAGGAGAGAAGGGAGAGAGGAAGAAGAAGAGAAGCAGATGATTGCTTCTCTTGTGTGCCCTGACCAAGAATCAAACCCAGGACGTCCATACACTGGACTGACGCTCTATCCATTGAGCCACAGGCCAGAGCCCATACATACATTTTGATTATGGATGGAAGTCATAGTGTGAATACAAAAAATTGAGGGGGGTGTATTTGATTGAGGGATGTATTCATTAACTCATTTATTCATTTATTAATCTATTAAGTATTTATTAAGTGCTCATGCCTTTGGCACTTTATTTAGGTAGTGGGGATATAATAGTGACCCTAATACTTACAAATTCCTGCATTTTATGTCTAGTGAGGGTGGAAAAAATAAAAGAAATAAATACTAAATTATATAGATGATATATTGTACAAATGACATGGATAAAATCTAACTTAAAAAATTATGATTGTGTAAATAAATTAATTTGTAGACATATGTTATGACTAATATGGTAATCTAATTTTTTGAGATGATCATGGTAGTTAAATAGAGAAAAACTTTATGTTAAGCATGTGACAACAAGAGCAGTGAGCAGTCAACACTCGGTCCAAGGATGATGCGTACGTACATGTGGCTTCCTGGGTCCTATATTGCCTAGTATCACAGGACACCGGTGGAATCTCAGAGAGGACCATATTCTTTTGAGTTCAGAAGTGAAATAAAGGAAGAATCTGTGTTAAGTAGGAACAGTTTAGGAGAACTGGGCATATACTTTCAAAAGAGATGTTTGATGTTGTGTTTTTTTCTTCGCTTTTTAATATGCCTGATTCAAATAAAGGTTTTTTGGGTAAAAAATAAAAATAACTCACTTGTACATTAATGATATCAGACTACCCAGCAAAAACTAGGCAACTAGAAAATTCTGCATATTGGAAAAGAGATATCTTTAGGTTAGGAGCAAAAGATCTTGGAATTTGTAACCTGCTCTGCTATTATCTATGTAAGCAACTTTGTACAAATTTCTTAAATTCATTGAGCCTTAATTTCTTATTTTACAGAAAATAAGAAAAAGTACCTGCCTTTTCTTGCTCAAAAGGCTGTTAACATCTTTTGGCCACAACGATCAGCATCTTATTCACATTTGAAAATATATGAGGAGCTCTGGCCGATTGACTCAGGGGTAGAACATCAGCCCATGTGTGGAAGTCCCAGGCTTGATTCCTAGTCAAGGCACACAGGAGAAGCGACCATCTTCTTCTCTACCTGCTCCTCCTCCTCTCTCTCCCACCTGCAGCCTTGGCTCAAATGGCTTTATCAAGTTTGCCCCGGTGCACTGAGGATGGCTCCATGGCCTTGTCTCAGGCGCTAAAATACCTGGGTTGCTGAGCAACGGAACAAGCCCCAGATGGGCAGAACATCACCCCATAAAGGGCTTGCCAGGTGGATTCTTGGTTGGGGCTCATGCAGAAGTCTGTTTTTCTGTCTCCCCGCCTCCCACATAATAAAGAAAAAAAAGAAAGAAAGAAAAAAGAAAATATATGTGGAAATTGAATCTTAGGTCAAGCAACTAAGATGTAATAGCACATACATTAGATAAATGTTAAACTCAGGCTTTTCTAATTCTAAAATCTAAGCTATTAATATGTTCTGTAGTATACAAAAAACAGGGACATTCAGCTAGATCAAGAGGACTTGAAAATGATTCATAAATAGCTTTCATTCTCATGTCTGCTTTAGCATTCACTGTTGGTTTTGGAAGAGGGGCCAAAAAAAAAAAAATCTCTTTAAACAATATAACCAGGCGTCCAATATTTCATTCTCTTCTGGAAACTGCCTTGCTTTGAATTGCTTTATTCACCAGCTTTGCAGTCCACATACAACAGGGGACTAACATCCAGTGCTTGATTACCAATTTCCCATAAGCTAAAAGGGAAAGCTGAGCAATAAGTATTTTTTCTCTTTTCTTATTATGCAAACATCTGTGAGTTATGCAGGGTATATGTTAGGACATAGCAGTGTTCTCGAAGTTTGCAGATATGCACTTACAAATTAGCTTGCTGCCAATGCTACTTGTGTTTGTAATACATCTAATGGTCTTCTGCTCAGCAGCAATGTTACAGAGGAACTTGAAAGACAGAAGTAGTATTTTAATGCTAATATGCCATAAAATGTCTTTGCTAAATAAGCAATTCCTTTGGTAGCAAGGTTTATTTGCAGTAATATAATTTAGAAGCATCCCCAGTGACAACCTTTTGAGCCCTATTAGTTAAATGATAGAACATCCACATTGTTAAATCTACAGCAATGTATTATAATGGGGGGGAAAAAAATGCCTGCGCAGCAGGGAGCCTTTAATACAGAACTGGATAGGCCACTTAAATAGTGTAATCTGACTTTCAAGTGGAGCATTCTAAAGAATCTCTATGAACCTTGCTTTGGGGTTTCAGAGAAGTGGAATGATATTGAGGACAAAGCTCTCTTCTGGATCTACCTGTCACTGAAACGCTCATGCTGCTTTTCTTACAAAGCCAGGTGGGATCACTTTTCTAGGAAACATCAATTACTTCTGCTTTTGCTCAGAAATGGCACAGTTATTTTTAGATATAGTTTCCACTGGTCTACAAAGTATTACAATTGCCATAACATATTGGGTAGTATCATAATGGTGTAAGAATTCCTATGCAAGTAGGATTATATATTTTATAACTCCCTGTATAACTAGCAAGGTGCTGATATGGAGGCAAATGAGTTAGAATTTTATAGATTTTTAAACATACGTAAATTCACAGATGTTTTTCCTCTGAGGGTCCTTTTATGAAATTGATGGTTTGAAATAAACTTATTGAATAAAATGAACCAGGTTCTTCTAGGGGATAATCAAATCCTGGATAGTAAATGAGCTACCTTTGGATGTTACATTAATGCAGCAGTAGCTTAATAAATTGTACTGTGCTGATTTGACTTCCCCTGGTACTTAATTCACAACTGGAGAAGATCCTGGTATATGGAGAATCTAGCTTATCATAAACTAGTTACTTGTTCTGATGTAGTGCATATCAGAACAGCTAAGACATTTAAAATATAGTTTTGTATAAATATGAACAAATAAAATCTTGGGAGTGTTAACTTCTTCACTGAAGAATTAATACTTAGAATCATTACATCTTTTCATTTTCTGGAATCTTTTTAATTTATTCTCTATGATAGTATCTATGATATATAGAAAATGAATTGTGTTATTTTAGTCTCTTTTTTAAAATAGATTTTTAGAGAGAAGACGAGAGAAAGAGAGAAAAACATTGATTTGTTGTTCCACTTATTTATGCATTCAATATTGGTTGATTTTTGTATGTTCCCTGATTGGGGATCAAACTCCCAACCTTGGTGTATTAAGATGATGCCATAACCAACAGAGCTACCTGGCCAGGGCCCATTATAGTCTCTTAAGAAAAAATTTCTCCAATTTCAGACTTCACTGTCTTTAACTGGGTACAATTTCAAACAAGATACCATAAAGACAAAGTAAAATACTTTGGTCTTTTATTTAAATAGAAATTATAGAGTGTTTGAAAGTTCATTTGTCCATTCATCTGTACATTCAGTCATCTACCAATCTATTAATCAGTTTATTGTTTTATTCATTCAATTAATAAAAACTCTCACTTTAATATGTTTGTAGAGTCTTAAATTTTGGAAAATTTAAGCCAAATGAGATATAGACCATAAAAGCTACTAAATTTCTTCTTTGGCAGAGGTATTGCTAATAACTTGCCTCAGTCAGCTAGACTTGGTCATTTTTCTCTGCTGTGTGTTTAGCCAAGGTGAGCATTGAATTACTGTCCTATTCTGCAGATTGTTGTTGGAAGCTCATATAGGTACTGTGCTCGCCAGTTGTATTGTGGCTGAGTGCACTATAAAGAACCTTTGGAGAAACAGAAGATTTTGGTTTCCAAGCCCGTCAGTGTTTTAGCTGCTAAGTACACACATATCTCTTTTGTATAACTGTAGAATTTATGTGCAGAATTCAACACCAACAAACAAGGATGAAGTTCTCATGTCAAACTGAAACGTATACATTTTGGCAGGGAGTTGGTGATATTTAAGTCACTTTTTATTAGTTTTTTTAGTAAGGCCTTCTAACCTCTATCCCTAATTCACTTTGATATCTCCATTTTTAATAGGAGAAGCCATTTATAATTGAAAAATTAATTCTAATTCTCCAAATTAAGTTTTGAAGTACATTAAATTAAGCATATGGATGTAATTTACTAAATCAATTTACTTATTTACTTCAGTTCACTGAGTGGGGGATTTTAAAGTCTTTTTGGTTTCATTTACATGCATCAGGACACATGAATCAAAGGTCTGAGTCCAAGATTCTAAAGATGGTGCCAGGAGAAAGCAAATGTTGATATCAATTGCGCTTTAATTTCAGGAGACAGTTTTCCTTTCAGTTGATGTGAGCAAGCTCATGTTCTCTAATGGGTCTGGCTTCGACCCTTTGAGAGATGTTTATTATTATTGTCTGAACTTAGGAAATTATTTGAGACATGATTTTAGAGTTCCATCAAGTAAGTTCTCAGCTGCAAAGGAACATTTGACCATTTGATGTGGTTATCTCAGGCAAAGAACAAATAAAGTAAAAAAAGATTTTATTGCACCTAATCATGTGATGTGTGAATATATTTTATTCTTCATGCCATTATACTGAATTGGGATCTTTCAGTAAAAATGAATTTTTACAAAAGCTTTTAAATTCAGGTGACCCAAATTGAAATGGGGACTATTCCTTAATTTACAAATTGGTCGAATAGAAACTGAACAAGAACCATGGACGTGTTTTGGATAGTTCATGTGTTTTAATTAAGGGGAATTATACGGAGATGTAGATGTTACAAGCCAGCTGGTGTAGTGTGGAATAGTGGCAATCTGTGTCCGGCATGGGGCTTCATGTGTCAGTTTGTGGCAAGACTCCAGGGTATCCACCAAAGATGTTTAAAAGCTCACTGCTTCTGGAATAATTTTCCAGAGGATTAATACCTCAAACATCTTAAATTGGTGACTTGGACTATTTAGAGATGAAGATCTTATTTCTTTTAGCTGTTGATTTTCAAAGGCATGTTCTTTCTGGCTCTGGATAATTCTTCAATAAAAAAGGAAGACTTACATGTATAGAAAGCTTATGGAAGACTTACATATAATCTTTAAAAAGTTGGGCCTTTAGAAACATGATCATTTGCATTTTTTTGAAAGCTTAACCCCTAAATTATTGTTTTTCAGAGAAAGGATTTATGATTTTTTCCCTTCGAAACTGAAACACACTCTTGTTTTTAGCATATAACATCTAAGGTAATGAAGAACACACAGTACTTTAAAGCCAATGTGTGTCAAATCCCCAGCAAAAACAGATGTCAGGCATGCAGTATTTCCTTCACACATCTGAAATCCAGCATCATTGTTCTTTCAGTCTGTTTTCTAAGCACATGAAACAATGGGGAGTAAACATAAATCCTTCTATATTAGAATTTAAGAAATATTTCAGCTGGAAAAGTTCAAAGTTTGCATTTGATAAATCAAGATATAAAAAGCTTAAAACTTGAAATCCCAGAGTTGGAAATGTGTATATTCCTACTGGTTATTTCAAAACTCTACATTTTCCCACTGATTTTAATAATCTGTAATGAAGTATAAGCCCCAAACTCTCTAAAAATAAAGTCCATTATTTTATGAATATTTTAAATAATATGTGCAAATGTTAAAGACCATGAAGTTAATGGGTTTCCCTAATCTTAAGTAAAATTTATTAGTTATCATAAACTAAGATTTGGTAGTCAGCAGTATATTTGGACCTTTGAAAACTGCAAATTTGAGAAAATCATTTATACTGCTTTACAAAAAGTGTGCCCATGTGTGCGTCAGCACTTCTGTGTTTGTGTAGAACTTAGCATTTGTTGGGTAGAAAAAAATATAAATGACAACATAAAGGTAGATTCGTATCTTCTCTAGTCTCATTTAACTTTAGATAGCCAAACCCTTCCTTTAATTTGTATAGCTGTTTCTGCCTGGTGTTAAGCTAGAGAAAACTAAGACTGAAAGAAAAATATGATCAACATCTCTGCCAACCGGAGGACTTGGCACTGGTTTTAGGCTCTGAGTCAGTCCCTGCTTGGACTGGTGTGGGCCTGAGTGATCCACGGCCTTTCATGCTGTAGCCACATCTCCTGATCTGGCTGCGCCCTTCCCATGACTGCTTGCTTTTCCGCTTGTCATCCAGTTCCGTTTGCTGGAAGAAAGTCTTGCCACAAACCCCAGGCCACGTGGCTGTACACGTACCTCTTAGATAGTTTTTGTTGTTCTATTTTCTACCAGTCCCTCCTACTAAGCACAAGCTATGGTATTGCTGCCCAGCTGTGTGGCCACCAGACAGGATTACACCTGAGATCGTGAGACTTCCTTAGGCATAACATTTTGCTTCTTTGAGGGCTGGCTCTATAGCTACATTAATTGTCTTAGGCTAGGCTCATCACAATTCCAGCCTACTACACTTTGTGTTACCCACCACTGGGATCTCACCTGCCTAGTGGCAAGGCTGCACAGCTTTGACAAAAGTCACATTAATTATGGAAACTAACAAACATTTTGCTTCAAGAACAAAATTACTAAGGTTAGTTAGACAATTATTCCTCTATCAAACCATTGTTCTGTGTGTAAAGTTTAGTTAAGACATACTGCTCAGAAAGCCATTTGACATTAAACGTTTGCCTTTCACTATTTGGGCACTGACAAGATCAGCTGATGGGTTAGGAGCAAGTGTGTTTTTCCAGCAGGATCGAAAAAAGAAAATAGTATTTTATGATACCACATCCCTAATTAAAACAGCAGAGATTTTAATAGGTGTTTGCTATTTTTCTCTCTCAAGGCAAGTCAGGTGTTATGTAATCTAAATATTAGACCTGTCTTCTACATGTCTCTTATCTGGCAACTATATCTCATTATTAACCTGCTTACATTACAGCAGAGTCACTTACATTTGAAGGTGCTAATAATGCCTAGTGTTTATAAATGACCCATTTTTGTTTTGGATATATATCAAAGAATATTATAAAATTACTTTTTTTTAATACAAGTCATTAGTAATCAGCATACTTATTTAAATGAAACACACATCCCTTTCACTGTAGACATTTATGTTATATTCCATATAAAAGTGAAAACCCAGCAAAAATAAAAAAGTGTATCCAATAATATTGAGTGAAAGAAACTGTTTAAAACCCATTTGATGGCCTTTACAAAAACAAACCAACAAAACCCAGAAAATACTAGTTTGAGGAATAATATCTTCATTTCAGTGTAACTGATCACTTCTTTTGGTGGAAATAAAAATATAAAATAGTCTTTTTAATTTAGGCTCATGTATTTGAACCCACTGAAGAAGTCTGTTAGATAGTGCTTCATTAACTTGAGTCCTCAAATATGCTATCCAGTAAGCATTGAAAATAAATAATATAACTTCTTTTTCCCTGCAGAAGTTTTAGAAATTGATTACGAATCTTGGAGAGTGGAAGTATATGCTATTTTAAAGTAATGTGCTCTTTTTAAATGTGGACAAAATTGGCTCAGGTAAAATAAGAGCCCAGAGGGCAAGCCCCTAGAATACAGACGTGACCTTCCCTGAAAAGTCCCAAGACTTATAAGTTTCATGTTTCTTTTTCATAAGAGTTCAACACTGATATTTTATTACAACCTTTTATATGTTCTCCCTATTACTGACTGATGTTAGAGATCTGACTTATTGTGGACAGATGCAATTTATGGGTTCTCTGGGTATTCTGATGGTTTTCAATTCTTATTGACCATTAATGGATTTCATCTTTCTTTAATTTATCTGTGAATCCTATTATTGTCTGTGTAATTATGTTGCCAATGCAGGGGAGAGAATGTAACATGGTAGTTGGCATTATGGTCCTCTTCACTGGCAGTGTGAGTAGATTTCATATCTAGGATAGATGCATGAGAAAATATGAATTTATTTGATAAAAGCAGATTTTCATTTTTCTAAGTTTCCACTTCCTCCTTTGTCCTCCTCCCCAGACACCAGAATTTGAATAGGCTTAAGAAAAATAGCCAGGAGGTGGGCAGAGTGCCCTTTCATTATACGTTATTTCTCTCTTTTGTGTGGCCTCAAGTTCTACTCAGTTTTCCATGTTCTTCATACAGAAGTGATATCCAAGTTTTATTTTATATTTACTGTTAACATTGCTTATCTTAATTGTTCCCTGAAGGACACCCTAGATATGCAGGACAATGGGGCCTCCTTTAATTATGTCCGAGGTTGCTATGTTTGTGCACAATGATGTTGGAGGATGGCCCACCTTGACTGAGGAAGACTTTCTAAGAGGCATTGGTGGAGAGAGGGGGGCTAGCATAAGAAGTGGGCAAGCTGCGCGTTGTCATTTGTCTCTGTTATTGCTCCACCTTGAGGGTCTTTCTTGCTTCAGCTTTATCTGCAGAACATCTGGACACCAACCCTGACGGATGTCTTTATTTGGGGCATTAGGTGTAGCGGAGGATGGGAGGATATAAAATGAGAGAAGTTGAGTGGAAGGAGGAATTATTTTATGTGTAGAGTATTAGATTGCTATTGTGCTAGTTTTCTTTACTTGGTCTTACTAAATTTTCCAATCAGCAAGTATATCAAGGAAAGTAGTTTAACAATTTAATCTGCAGAACTTTTTATTCATTACACTGGGGAACAGTTTTTTTTTTTTCTTCATTTTCTGTTGCATGAGGTTTTAGAATTGTTTCTATGTGTTTCTGCATCACTGATTCCAATCTGAAATCCGATTTTTGGTGCATGCTCTAGTTTTTATGCAATTTTAATTTCTTTTTGTTACAGTTAATGGCATACATTGGTTTTTAAATTGGAGTTAAAGGGCAACGAATCTTGGATTGAACATAACCACAAAGCAATTAATGTTTTACAAACATCACTTTTACATAACTGTAGTTGTTTTTAAATGTAAAAAAATATTATCTGATAAAAACACCCTCTTATTTTGTTTTAAGATTGAATCATGGCTTCTTTGAGTAGTCATAAATGTAAAAATAGTCCTGACACCTTCTGTTATATATGTGGCTTTTACATACTTCAATATCAAAAGTGCAATATTTCATCATTTGTGACACGTGCATATATTGCCTATTTTCAAGTTCCCCTTGGCGATCAAGACAAGAACTGGGCTCCTCATATTGTGTGTCATAATTGTGAGAAATGTTTTGTGACTGGACAAAATGAAAACGCAAAGAAATGCCTTTTGGTATTCCCATGGTTTGGCATGAACCCAAGGACCACAGCAATGACTGTTATTTCTGTCTGATCCATACAAAGGTCATATGATCGCATATCCTAATATTCCTTCAGCAATACGACCTATCCCACACTCTGAGACACTCCTGGTTCCAGTTTTCAATGGTTTTATTTCTTCTAAGAAAAAAGAAAGTGAACATGGTGATCAAGTGTATTTTGAAAAGATGCATGAGGAAATGGTTGTAGAATCTGAAGGGTCTTCTTCTGATGCCAAGCAGTCATTAACCTCTCAGCAGTTTAGCCAACTCAAATTGAATGACTTAGTAAGAATGACATAAAAATTGTCCTCGACTTTCTGAAGTATGAGGAGCATAACTGGACCATTTGTGTGGATCTTAAAATGGTAAATTTCCTGCTAGGACAACAGAGAGGTTTCACGAAGTATCCTTGCTTTCTGTGTTTGTGGGACAGCCAAGCTTGGGAGAAACACTGGAAACAGAAGGAGTGGCCAAAATGTGAAACTCTGGAAGTAGGGATACAAAATATTGTGAATGAACCTGTAGTTAATTGAGACAGGATCATTTTCCCCCCACTTCACATCAAACTTGGCTTAATGAAGCAGTTTGCTCAGGCTCTGAATAGAGAAAGTGAATGCTTTCAACATATTATTTCTGCTTTTCCTGCCTTGTCTTTCGAGAAAATAAAAGCAGGTGTATTCAATGGACCTCAAATTTGAACTCTCATATGTGACGAAGAATTTGCCAGGAAGATGAATAAGGAGGAGAAAGCAGCACGGCAACAAAAAAGCAGAAAACTATGAACTTCTGGTTCAAAGGATGTTGTTGGCTTTCCGCGACATTGGATGTAACATGACCGTTAAGATGCACTTCCTAGAGAAAATAGGATGGCAGCAGAGTAGGCAGACGCACAGACACCCAGCTCTCACCACCAAACTGGAATACAAATCAATTTAGGAAAAATCAGCATGAAAAACCAACTCTGGACTACAAGAACAGCTCTCAAAAACCAAGGAGCAAAGAAGAAGCCACAACAAACCTGGTAGGGAGTGCCTGAATCTCCCCTGCTTACAGGGACAAAGGGGGATGGTGGTGAGGCTGAGAGCCCAGAGGGGATCTCACCCCAGGGAAAAGAGCAGAAAATACTGCTCACAGCCACTTGCCTGGCAACCAGGAAGCAAGGTGTGTTGAAAATACCAGCTTATCTCCCAAGTGGAAAGGAAAGAGACAGGGATAGACTGTGAGGGGCTAAGGATTGCAGGAGACAATCTAAAAAAAGCTGACTCATCCATGCTGGAGGTGGCCATAGCTGGGGGAAGGACTGATCCTTCCCTACAAAACAGTGCTGAATTACTTCCAGATCACAGATCTCCAGACATCTCTCCAGCTCCAATCAGTGCAACAAGACACAGCTGAAAACAAGAAGTGGGGAGGAGGGGCAGTAACTCAGGTCTCCATGGAGATCTGAGATATACCTCCCCCTACTGAAGCTGAGAAAACACCCTGCCCCCAGAGAGATTAGTTGGTGGAAGAGGCCTTCAGAGTCTCAGGTTATACCCACCGCATTTCTGGATACAGTTTTAAGGAAGCCCCCTGCTGAGATCAGTAAACAAGACTATCACCTGTTAAGAAAACAAACAAATCAAGACTTCAAAGGTGCCCAAATCTGAAAGTGGATTACAAATAATAGCTGATACCAACCCAAGGAGACCTAGAAATAACACAACTGAAAACTGGAGGCAGACAACACCAAGCCTAGACTCAACCAACTCTACAAACAAAACACAGACAATGAGAAGACAAAAAAGTGCAATCCAAATGAACCCTTCAGGAGATGAACTGAGTGATATGGAAATAATCAAACTTCCAGATGCGGAGTTCAAAATAATGATTGTAAGGATGCTTAGGGAACTTAGAACAACAATGGATGGTCATTATAAACACCTAAATAAAGAAATAGCAAGTATCAGAAATAAAGACCACAATGGAAGGAATTAAAAACAGAATAGATAGAGCTGAGGATCGAATCAGCAAGTTGGAGGACAACTGGAATGAAGGCATGAAAGCAGAGAAGAAAAAAGAAAAGAAACTCAAAAAGTCTGAGGAAACTCTTAGAGAGCTCTGTGACAACATAAAGAGAAATAACATCCACATCATAGGGATTCTTGAAGAAGAAGAAAAAGAACAAGGGATAGAGACTTTGTTCAATCATATCATAGCTGGCCTGACCTGTGGTGGTGCAGTGGATAAAGCGTTGACCTGGAAATGCTGAGGTCGCCGGTTTGAAACCCTGGGCTTGCCTGGTCAAGGCACATATGGGAGTTGATGCTTCCAGCTCCTCTCCCACTTCTCTCTCTCTGTCTCTCCTCTCTGTCTCTCCCTCTCCTCTCTAAAATGAATAAATAAAAAAATTAAAAAAAAATCAAATCATAGCTGAAAACTTCCCTAAATTAATGCCGGAGAAACTCTCACAAGTTCAAGAAGCACAGAGGACTCCATTAAAGAGAACCCCAAAGAAATCTACACCAAGACACATCATAATTAAAATACCAAGCTAAGTGATAAAGAGAAAATATTAAAAGCTGCAAGAGAAAAAAAAGCTATAAACTACAAAGGAGCCCGTATAAGGATGACATCTGACTTCTAAACAGAAACACTTGAGGCCAGAAGGGAATGGCAAGAAATATTCAAAGTAATGCAGAACAAAAACCTACAACCAAGACTACTTTATCCAGCAAGGCTATTGTTTAAAATTGAAGGAGAAATAAATAGCTTCCCAGACAAAAAACAACTCAAGGAATTCATTACAACCAAACCAATGCTGCAGGAAATGTTAAGGGGCCTGTTGTAAACAGATCAAAGTGGGAAAAAATATAGCAAAAAAGAATAAAATGGCAATAAACAACTACATATCAATAATAACCTTAAATGTAAATGGATTAAATGACCCAACCAAAAGACATAGGGTAGCTGCGTGGATAAGAAAACAGGACCTGTACATATGCTGTCTACAAGAGACACACCTTAAATCAAAAGATACACATAGCTTGAAGGTAAAAGGATGGAAAAAAACATTTCATGCAAATGGAAATCAAAAAAAGCTGGGGTAGCAATACTTATATCAGACAAATTGGACTTTAAAACAAAGGATATATAGTAAGAGATAAAGAAGGCCACTACATAATGATAAAGAGAGTAATCCAACAGGAAGATATAACTATTATAAATATCTATGCATCTAATATAGGAGCACCTAAATATATAAAGCAGACTTTGATGGATTTAAAGGGCGAGATTCACAGCAATACTATAATAGTAGAGGATTTCAATACCCCACTAACATCACTAGATAGATTTTCAAGAAAGAAAATTAACAAAGAAACAGCAGACTTATTGGAAACACTAGATCAACTTGATTTAATAGATATCTTCAGAACCTTTCACCCTAAAGAAGTAGAATATATATTCTACTCAAGTGCTCATGGTATATTCTCTAGGATAGACCACATGTTAGGGCACAAAAGTGGTCTCAACAAATTTAAGAAGATTGAAATCATATCAAACACTTTCTCTGATCACAATGGCATGAAACTAGAAATCAACCACAACAGAAAAGCTCAAAAATTCCCAAACACATGGAAACTAAATAGCAGGTTGTTAAATAATGAATGGATTAAGAATGAGATCAAAGAAGAAATAAAAAAATTCCTAGAAACGAATGACAATGAGCATACAACTACTCAAAATTTATGGGACACAGCAAAAGCAGTACTGAGAGGGAAGTTCATAGCACTACAGGCACACTTTCAGAAGCTAGAAAAAGCTCAAATAAACAACCTAACCCTGCATCTAAAAGAACTAGAAAAAGAACAGCAAGTAAACCCCAAATGTAGTAGAAGGAAGGAAATAATAAATATCAGAGCAGAAATAAATGACATAAAGGCTAAAGAAACAATACAGAGGATCAATGAAACTAGGAGCTGGTTCTTTGAAAAGGTAAACAAGATTGATGAACCTTTAACTAGAATCACCAAGAAAAAGAGAGAGAGGACTCAAATAAATAAAATTAGAAATGAGAGTGGAGAAATAAAAACTGACACACAGAAATACAAAATATTGTAAGAAAATTCTATGAAGAACTGTATGCCAAAAAACTAGACAACCTAGATGAAATGGACAAATTCCTTGAAACATACAATCTTCCAAAAATCAATCTGGAAGAATCAGAAAACCTAAACAGACCAATTACACCAAGTGAGATCGAAACAGTTATCAAAAAACTCCCAACAAAGAAAAGTCTGGGGCCTGATGGCTTCACAACTAAATTCTACCAAATATTCAAAGAAGAAGTAACTCCTATCCTTCTCAAACTATTTCAAAAAATTTAAGAGGAAGGAAGACTTCCAAGCTTCTTTTATGAGGCAAGCATAATTCTGATTCCAAAACCAGGCAAAGACAACACAAAGAAAGAAAATTATAGGCCAATATCTCTGATGAATATAGATGCTAAAATCCTCAACAAAATATTAGCAAACCGGATCCAACAATATATGGAAAAAATCATACACCATGATTAAGTGGGATTTATTCTGGGAAGGCAAGGCTGGTACAATATTCGTAAATCAATCAATGTGATTCATCACATAAACAAAAAGATGGAGAAAAACCATATGATAATTTCAATAGATGCAGAAAAAGCATTTGATAAAACCTAGCACCCATTCATGATCAAAACTCTCAGCAAAGTGGGAATACAGGGAACATACCTCAACATGATAAAAGCCGTCTATGAGAAACCCATAGCCAACATCATATTCAATGGGCAAAAATTAAAAGCAATCCCCTTAAGATCAAGAACAAGGCAGGGGTGCCCCCTTTCACCACTCTTATTTAAAATGGTCCTGGAATTCCTAGCCACAGCAATCAGACAAGAAGAAGAAATAAAAGGCATTCAAGTTGGAAAAGAAGAAGTAAAACTATCATTATGTGCAGATGATATGATATTTTATATAGAAAACCCTAAAGTCTCAGTCAAATAACTACTGGACCTGATAAATGAATTCAGCAAAGTGGCAGGATATAAAATCAATACTCAGAAATCAGAGGCATTTTTATACGCCAACAATGAACAGTCAGAAAGAGAAATTAAGGAAACAATCCCCTTCACTATTACAACCAAAAAAATAAAGTACCTAGGAGTAAACTTAACCAAGGAGACTAAAGACTTGTATTTGGAAAATTACAAAATATTGACAAAAGAAATCAAGGAAGATACAAACAAGTGGAAGGATATATCGTGCTCATGGTTAGGAAGAATAAACATCATTAAAATGTCTATATTACCCAAAGAAATCTATAAATTCAACACATTACCAATTAAAATACCAATGACATACTTCAAAGATATAGATCACATATTACAAAAATTTATATGGAACCAAAAAAGAACACGAATAACCTCAGCAATCTTAAAAAAGAAGAATAAAGTGGGAGGTATCACACTTCCTGATATCAAGTTATACTACAAGGCCATTGTACTCAAAACAGCCTGGTACTGGCATAAGAACAGGCATATAGATCAATGGAACAGAACAGAGAACCCAGAAATAAACCCACAGCTCTATGGACAACTGATATTTGACAAAGGAGGTAAGGAAATACAATGGAGTAAAGACAAAAGACAGCCTCTTTAACAAATGGTGTTGGTAAAATTGGACAGCTACCTGCAAAAAAATGAAACTAGATCACCAGCTTACACCACTCACAAAAATAAACTCAAAATGGATAAAAGAGTTAAATGTAGGCCATGAAACCATAAGCATCTTAGAAGAAAACATAAGCAGTAAGCTCTCTGACATCTCTCGGAGCAATATATTTGCTGATTTATCTCCACGGAGAAGTGAAATAAAAGACAGGATAAACAAGTGGGACTATATCAAACTAAAAAGCTTTTGCACAGCTAAAGACAATAAGAACAGAATAAAATGTCAAACTACACAATGGGAGAACATATTTGACAATACGTCTGATAAAGGGTTAATAACCAAAATTTATAAAGAACTTGTAAATTTCAACACCAGGAAGACAAACAATCCAATCAAAAAATGGGAAAAGAAATGAATAGACACTTTGCCAAAGAGGACATACAGATAGATGGCCAATAGGCATATGAAAAAATGCTCACCATCACTAATCATTAGAGAAATGCAAATTAAAACCACAATGATATATCACCTCACACCAGCCAGAATGGCGCTCATTAACAAAACAACACAGAATAAATGCTGGCGAGGATGTGGAGAAAAGGGAACCCTCTTGCACTGCTGGTGGGAATGCAGACTGGTGCAACCACTGTGGAAAACAGTATGGAGATTCCTCAAAAAACTGAAAATCGAACTGCCTTTTGACCCAGCTATCCCACTTTTAGGAATATACCCCAAGAACACCATAGAACGGCTCCAAAAGGAGAAATGCACCCCATGTTTGTGGCAGCTTTGTTCACAATAGTGAAGATCTGGAAACAGCCCAAGTGTCTGTCAGAGGACGAGTGGATTAAAAAGCTTTGGTACATATATACTATGGAATACTACTCAGCCATAAGAAATAATGACATCGGATCATTTACAATAACATGGATGGACCTTGATAACATTATATGGAGTGAAATAAGTAAGTCAGAAAAAACTAAGAACTATATGAATCCATATATAGATGGGACATAAAAATGAGACTCAGAGACACGAACAAGAATGTGATGGCAATGGGGGTAGGGGGGTGGGGGTAGGGGGGATGGGGCGAGGAAGGAGAGAGGGGGTAGGGGAGGGGAGGGGCACAAGGAAAACCAGATAGAAGGTGACAGAAGACAATTTGACTTTGGGTGAGGGCTATACAGCACAATCAAATGTCAAAATAATCTGGAGATGTTTTATCTCAACATATGTACCCTGATTTATCAATGTCACTGCATTAAGTTTAATAATAATAATAATAATAATAATAAAATTCACTTCCTGAACAGTCACCTTGATACGTTTCCCAAAAATCTTGGAGCTGTTAGTGATGAGCAGACTACCACTGGAGCATCAAACGACATTGTCCTCAAGAAGTACACAAACACAAGAGCTACAAGCGCAAATTTTTGCCTGAATAGAACTTAAATAAGTTTTGCGCAAATTTTATGATTAAAATGTGTTTTAATATGTTTTATTTTGAAATTTTAGAGAAATTCTGATGCAGTCATATCTTTTAGTTTATTAGTGTATTTACTGCATTATATAAATTATTATATTTTCACAAAGATGATGCCCAAGAAGACATTCTACTTCATTATGTTAAACTAAATGTTGAAAATTTTACAATAAGATGAAAACCTAAAATCTTGAATTACAAAAGAACTGTAGCTTACAGAGAAAAACTAATGTCAGATTTGAGATCAGCACACTTGAATTAGGTAAGAATAAGTGTTTTTGTGAATGAAACAAAAATTTTGTTCCCCAGTGTTTTCATTGCCTCTAGATTGAGTAAACTACACTCTAGACAAAAACAAGAATATAAAAATACTTCTGTTGGGGACTGGAGATAACCTTCATGGCCTCTTACCTCTGCAGAACAACTAGTGAATTAGCTATAGAAGTTGTTTGCCTTTCTTCATCATAGTCCAAAAAGCATTCTGGGTAATTTTGGCTCTTAAATTTATATGTTTTAAATCCATGTTCTCATCCTCACAGTGTTACTGTCTTTTCAAATGATGCAATAATTTACCCAGTGACAAGTTGCAGAGCATATACTTTTCTCTTGCTTATTTGATTAGATTTTAGGTTGGAATTGTTTAAGGAACAGCAAAATTGGGCAGAAAAAAGAGGATTGTAGAGAGAACAAGTGTTTGGAATTTTATCGTGACTTCAAAAGTAAAACATCTTGGAAGTTTCATTTTTAATTTGTTGAACATATTATCACTTTGAATTAATGTGCCAGAGCTTTATGTACTTCAGCAGGATTTCATGGTATCATTTAGTAAGTATATTTATTACAAGTTCTCATCGCTAGTATAGAGTTAGGTCTGCCATTAGTGCTATTGTATACTTGTCAAGGGTCCCATGATTCATCTACTGTTTAGGTAAAGTTTTGTTTTCAGACCATTGGCTGCTTACCTAAGAACTATCCAGTTTTGTTGATATCTTAGCAAAACACACCCTGTTGGGTCTTATTGCTTAAATAGTCCTACTTCTAAAATTACCACTACACCACTGGGGGTGAATGAATACGTGATTATAATTTGAATTTGACAGTTTTAAAGGAAATAGCATAAGAATTTAATTAGACCTTCTCCATGTGCTTCATTGATTCTCAGATGGGTTTTCATCCTTGCATAAGCAAATGTGGATTTTAATGTAGAAGTTAGATTCCCTTGTACCTTGGTTGGGTTATTCAAACCAGTAAAAACAGCCAACAGTTAGTTATATGCGTATGCAAAATTCAAAAGCAAATGGTTTTGGAAATGTTGAGAAATAGTTTCATTCTTTACTTCCTTTTTAAAAGATGGAAGTCATCAAGAAAATAATAATTTTTATGGTTCTTGATCTTTATGCTGTATAATGAAGAGGGAAATTAAGCTAGTGAAATATTTTCATTTTAGGCAATAGCTGAAACTTCCTGACATTATTAGAAGAGAAATATTGTAGTTATTGCTTTTTTTTGAGCTAAACAAAATGCCCAACTGAGAAAGATATGAAAGCCATTGTTAAAATTAGTTACTGGAGATTTTAAGAGGGAAACTTATTATAACCCTTTGAAGATTTTCCTTGAAATATATTTTTTATTAAAATGAGGACAATATGCATTCTAATTTTAGAAATCTAGAAATCCCAATGTTTTCTTAATAAATATATTGTTAAATTTTTAAAAAATTGAGTTTGGCTGCAACTTAGCAGTAGCAGAAAAACTGATTGAAGTTGACCATAGCTATCTGAGATTGTATACCATCTCCAGTGGTCTTACTGTCTCCACAGTAGAGAGTGACATCATAGACTCCATAGAATATCATTTGAGAAATATAATTAATGGTCTCATTTCTTTAAGTCATCAGGCACTCCACACCAGGACCACATAAGGTATGACTCTTATTCCTTTGTGGGGTCTTGAGCCTGTTTTCATCAAGCCTTCTGGTCCTCATCTTTCCAACCTCTGACCTTTGATTTTGTCTTCCTCACATGGACCTCATTATTGTTTTTTCTGCCTTTTTAAACCTTTTTTTCTGCATCAGCTTTTCTTTTCCCTCTGGCCTCATTGTGTTGGGCAACTCTGAGTCCTGTTGAACTCCAAGCTATTGACAACTAGGCATAATTTCTCACCCATGGTGCCCCAGAGTTTTACTCCCTGAGGGGACTTTAGTGAGACAATGGTGTCATTTTTTTCTATTTTGTAGAAAGTATTGTAGTATTGTGCTGAGAGAGAAAAGACACAAAGATGAGAGAAAATTATAACCCAGAAATGGTAGATATCTATAAACAAATTATTTGTGTACATGCTACATTTAAATATTTACAACATTTGAATGCTTAGATTTCTTTTTCTCTTTTCAAACTCCACTAGCACACATAAAATAATTGAATTTTATAGAAAAAACTTAAAAATAATATTCTCATGGTGAGATCTCTAATTTAAAATTGTTTTTAATAATTTTAATCTACTAATTACAGCTATGGAGTGTTTTCTGAAATGTTAAAAGAACTTTCTTTCCTTTGTATTATCTTTATTATTATTTTTAAGTGAGATAAGGGGAGATAGTGAGACAGATTCTTGCATGCATGCCAATCAGGATCCACATGGCAACCCCTGTCTAGGGCTGAGGCTCAAATCAACCAAGCTATTTTTAGTGCCTGAAGTCCACACTCACACCAATGAGCCATCCTTAATGCCCAGGGCTGACACTTGAACCAATTGAGCTACTGGCTGTGGGAGGGGAAGAGGGTGTGAAGGGGGAAATGGAGAGGGAGAGAAGCAAATGTGCTTCTACTGTGTGTCCTGACCCAGGGTCAAATTTGAGACATCCATACACCAGCTGATGCTCTATCCACTTAGCAAATTGGCCAGGGCCTGTTTGTATTCTATTTTCTAAAAAGTTGGACAACAATTAAGAATTAAAAACAGACATCTTGCTTGTACCTTGTAATCTATCACATGTATTACCTTTAAATTAAACATGCATATATAAAGATGATATAAGTATACAGGTATATGTATGAAGCATATTCATTTGTTATGTAGATATCTTCTTTTTCTTAATCCTTGGCTTATCTTGTATATTGTATTGTCCTAAGGTAGGAAGTATTTTTTTTACAATAGATAATCTCTTATTTTAAACATTTTTTGAGAAAATTTTATTTTAAAAATGTGTTATATTCTACCCTGAGCTTTTGAAACCTAGAAGTCCATGTGTGGATATGTTCTATCATGTGTTTGGTGGCTTCCACTTGGGTAGGTATGATTCTATCTCTATAGCAATACCCTTTGTAACTAATGTTAAACATAAGAAAACATTTTGATATTTCATCATTATGATAAACCAGTCCTATAACTTGTGAGTTGTGGCCCCTGTCTATCACAATTTAGGGGAAAAGAAGGAAAGAAACATCTAAGGCCATACAGTGCACTGGAACATTTGTATTATGAATAAAACAATGATTTCAATCAGGGCTACAAAATATTTTGCACCATAAAAGGCTTTATTCGCCTTAACTTTTATTCAACGCATTGGGTTATAAAGCTATTAACTGTCATCAGTATAAGGGAGAAGTTGTGGTGCAAAGATAGTAATTTATCCAAGATCATTTGATCTGTAAGGTGAGTTATGCTGACCCTAGAATCTGGCTCTTCTAACTCCTAGACAATATACTACAAGTAATCCAAAAAGCAGACTTGAAAAATGACTTTAGCATGATCTGAAGATCTCTCAGAACTTGGAATCCTTGAGTTGCTTGCTTGAGTTGACTTAAAAGAATGTCCTAGTCCTCCTCCTTTGCCTTTTCTGTTAGCTTCTGCATCCTCCCCTCTCCTAGTCTAGAACCATGATCAAGAAGGAACTTTATGAAATCTCTAAGAACTTGGTCTTGATTCCATGCCTAGGTCTCCCTGGTAACCCTTCTCAGAACCTTAAAAGCCTTAACCAAACCTTGGGAATTAATCCAAAGATGTTGCTAAATGAGTTCTCTAAAATTTGCTTTCTGACTAGGTCTCTACTGGGCAACCATGGGCCAGGATATTTTGAGT
Organism: Saccopteryx leptura; assembly: GCF_036850995.1. Lineage (NCBI taxonomy): Eukaryota > Metazoa > Chordata > Mammalia > Chiroptera > Emballonuridae > Saccopteryx > Saccopteryx leptura. Next base: position 144,886,743 of record NC_089506.1, read on the forward strand.
CATCTTTTCTCACTATCCATCTCTGGCATTTGAGGCTTTCAGAGTGAACCATTCTGAGACTAAAGGAAGGAATGGCCTTTAGACTATGTGGAATATTCTGCCTGTGGTCTCTGGGCAGAAACAGAGTGGATAATTTTGCTGCATCATGAAAAGTCCTCTCTGTAATAATCATAGAATTGTTTTATCTTGAGTTTGTAACTGCTGAAATTATAGGGAAACTTTTCCTCCTGCCAAATTTTTCACCCTGCTTGAAGATGCCTGTAATTTTTTTAAATTTATTTATAAATTTTTATTAATTTTAATGGGGTGATATCAATAAATCAGGGTACATATGTTCAAAGAAAACATCTCCAGGTTATCTTGTCATTCAATTATGTTGCATACCCATCACCCAAAGTCAGATTGTCCTCCGTCACCTTCTATCTGATTTTCTTTGTGCCCCTCCTCCTCCCTCTTCCCTTCCTCCTCTCCCTCCCCTGCCCCTCTGTAACCACCACACTCTTGTCCATGTCTCTTAGTCTCATTTTTATGACCCACCTATGTATGGAATCATACAGTTCTTAGTTTTTTTCTGATTTACTTATTTCACTCCGTATAATGTTATCAAGATCTATCCATTTTGTTGTAAATGATCCGATGTCATCATTTCTTATGGCTGAATAGTATTCCATAGTGTATATGTACCACATCTTCTTTATCCAGTCATAAGATGCCTGTAATTTTAATTTATTTCTTCAGGTTACATTTATTTTCCTGTTATCATGCAAATGAAAAGATAACAAGTTAAAATGTTACTTATTACAACTTAATCTTATCAGTATTCTCCTTTCCTTCTTTCCTTCCTTCCTTCCTTCATCCCTCCCTCCCTCCCTCCCTCCCTCCCTCCCTCCCTCCCTCCCTCCCTCCCGTCTTTGCTCCCTCCCTTGCTCCCTACCCCCTCCATCCTTTCTAATTCCCTTTCTTTTCTTCGTCATTTTCATGCAGCTCACATTTATTGTACATGTTCTGTTTTCTAGACACAGTGCTGAATTAGCAATGTTTAAAGAAAGGTGCTGAAATCCTGATTGTTCTGAGTTTAAATTTGTGCTTTTCACTGACTGATAAACTGTATATTGGTGGAGAGTGACTCAGTCCTCAGGTACTCTTCACTTTCTCATCTTTAGCACTATTAATGCTAATGCCTATCAAATAGGGTTGGTATAAAGAATATATAAGATTGTTTATAAAACCATTCCTAAGAGCATATTTTGATAGAAAAATAGGGGAGAGCCCATAGGGGAGGACATTGACCACTGAGTGGGGCCAAGATAGAAAATTAACCAGGCATGTGGACAAGTATCACCCATATTATCATATATTGCTTGAGAAATCTCCTAAGAAAGCTGCCTTAGGTTATTTTACCTTTGCAAATTTCCATTTCCTGGACACAATTCATGATTAAGCTATGTGGTGTCAAGAAAAAGCAGTGGAGAAGGAGTTAGAAAATTTTATTCCAGTTCTGACCCTGCACTGACCAGCATGTGACAGGACATTTGACCTTCCCAGATACTGTCTACCTCCTCTACAGAGTGACAGAGTGAAGTGAACTTTATTGTACAAGACTCTTTCAATGTTCAAAATGACATACAATTCTAACTTATTAAGGACTTTTATGACTCTTAAAATGCCATACTTTAATGCCAGTACTGCTTGCCAGGTCTGCTACAAAAACAAAATATATTATGTATCTGTGCACAGTGGTCAGAGGAACACAAAGAACAATCTGAAATATTGTGGTTGAATTGAGTTCTGCCTTCTTAAAACTCCTCTGAGACAGGCTCAGTTTTCAGGTTCTGGCAAAACTGCATAGAACCACAGTTTTCTATCATGTTTAGAGAAGGAGGTATTTTCTTCTCCCCCAGTGAAAAAAAGGTATTTCGTTGAAAATAGAAGTACTGGTTTCTCCCCATGGTTCTGTCACTGATTAACTAGGTAAATGACTCTCTTCTTTAGACCTCATTTTTCTTGTCTGTAAAATGATCCAGATATTCTGGATAACCTTTGAGTCTCCTTCCATTGCCAAAACACTCAATTATAGCCCCATTTAGAATCATTTGATTGACTCATCAGTTAAGAAAAAGGTTTAGTTTGGAAGCTCCTTCTTAATGTGTCATAACAAGGCAAGTTACTACATTTCAATGAAAGAAATTTCTTTTGCTATCACCACTGTTAAACACATGTAATCATCTATTTTTTTATGAAAAAAATCCTCATATTTTAGATGTAGTCTTAAGGTCTATAATATGCTTTGAATTACGTGGAAACCACACACACACACACACACACACACACACACACACACACACGTGCACACACACAGAATCCTTATAAAAAACAAGTAAATTATCTCCCTCACAAGGATACTAAATTTAGTCTGGAGAAGCATTGCACAAGCTTTCTAACATAAGTTTAGTGTCTAATAGCTAAGATTGCTACCATGGTACAGAAGTTTTCCTTTTCTGTTTTTTTTCACTTGCTGAGGTTTTTCAATATTAGGGCAATTATCAGTCCCTGCACAAGTTTCACTCTTTTCATATTTAGCCCTGCATTTATTTGTTGCGATTTCTTATTTTGTTGAGTTGAAAGAACCACTGATCATTTAAGAATCACCACTAGTTAAATAATAAGTTTGCACTGGGATTAAAAGTTACTTCCTGAATTTGGAAACTACAATTGTAAAAAAATGTGTCTTGAATCTAAGAAGCATGATCAGTCACTCATGTAGGGAATAGGCATATTTGAAATATTATCCAGAGTCCCTGACTTCTCTGGGAAGCTCCTTCTCGTGGGTCTTCCCTTTGAATTCTGCATATTCTAGATACCAACAGGCAGCACTATATCATAAGCAGTGTCTTGGCATTCATATCCAGAGCTTCTGTGATACATTCCTCTGATTAAACACAGTTGTATAATCCTACTCTGTAAACACTGTTGGTGGAAATATTGAAACAATTGCTCAGTTTCCTGTGTTACAAGCCCCTAGTTCTTGTCTATTTGCAAAGAAGCCTTTACTCTCCCATAAGAAGTAAGAACAGAACTTTAAGAAACAATGCAGAGTTGAAAAATTATTGAGGAATACAATATAAATTAAGAAAAAAAATTATGATTTTGCCAATGCACTGGAAGAAACTTATCAATACACTATTGGGAAAAATGAAACAATAATTGTAACTATATATTAAACTTGAAATATACATAATCTTGAATAAAATGACAACAGAGCAATACTGAAGCTACAATAAGGACCTTATTGCTGATGTGAATTGAAACTCCAGCGAGTTTGGAAGTGATACTATAAATCTGAAAAATGCAAATTTAGCTTAATCTTATACTTGGTGGTGATTGTTCATATTGTAAACCAATGGATCAGTTTTCTATCATAGCCAAATTGTTCTGTGGATTCCAGATACAAACAGGGAAAGTTTTGTTAATCTTCTTTTACTAAAATGATACAAAAATTGCAGTTATAAACTACCTAGATATATGAAAAACTTCTGTAATTGTTTTTACCCAAATTACAGATGTCAATTTAAACTATATGGGTTTCTAAAATGAATTAATCAGCTAACAGGAAGAGATTAAATGCTATATTCTGGGAAGAGAGGCAAATCTCTGGGTAGTAGTTACACAATATCACCCCTACTTTGTTTTAAATATTTAGCTATGGATTTGAATACTCTCCTTGCCTCCTTTTGCAATTTCTGCTCTTTAACTATTCCTTTCCTCTCCCCTGGGCCTCAAACTTTCTCTTGAGATCCAGCTACAAAGCATTTCTCTCTGACAGGGTCCCAGCAGAAAAATCTGGTGTTCTCTTCAAGTTGATCTAACTCAGCAGATATTCACTAGATAATGATTGTGGCTAGGATGTTTTAGTGGTGACTTTTCTTCTCCCTATTCACTTCAAATACAACTTCTCTGACACTTCTTCTGTAAAGGCCTCATTAGAAGGCCACAATTTGTCTTTCACAACTAAGTTCATTTGATAACGACTTTATTCATTAACCCTAACAGATAACTACAGCCTTTAAATGGTGGTTGCCAATGCCTTTCAACTGAAGTGTTGAAGTCTTAGTTACCAGGATCAAGGCAAGGCCAGTTCAAGGTGCACAATGTTTCTCAAATTATACCATGTAGAATTTTCTCTACTCATTTAACAAGACTGAAGAGATAAATCGGGAGCTACATTTCTTTGCTCTTATCTTTTTTTTATTCTTCCATGTATCAATATTTATTTCGTTTTTTAAAAATTTTTATTAATTTTAACTTATTCCATTAACATGGATTCAAGTGTCCCACTCAATATAACTTTCTCACCTCCATCCCTTTATTCCCCATTACACCCTCTTACCCCCTTCCCCTAACTCCCTCCCCCCCTTCCCTCTGGGATTTGCTTTCCTGTTAACCTGTATCTCTGAGTTATGTATATATAATTTCACTAATCCTTTCACCTTCTCTGACCCCATCCCCTCATCCCCCTTCCCTCTGACAGCTGTCCCTCTGGTCCCTGTGACCTCGCCTCTGCCTCTATTCCATTCCTCAGTTCACTTTGTTCATTAGATTCCATATATAAGTGAGATCATATGATATTTGTCTTTCTCTGCCTGGCTTATTTCACTTAGCATAATATTCTCTAGGTCCATACATGCTGTCACAAAAAGTAAGATTTCCTTCTTTTTCATGGCCATGTAGTATTCCATTGTGTATATGTATCACAGCTTTTTAATCCCCTTGTCCACTGACGGACACATGGGCTGTTTCCAGATCTTGGTTATTGTAAACAATGCTGCAATAAACATGGGGGTGCATATCTTCTTTTGAATCAGTGATTTGGTATTCTTAGGATATATTACTAAAAGTGGGATGGCTGGGTCAAAAGTTGGTTCCATTTTTAATTTTTTGAGGACACTCCATACTGTTTTCCACATTGGCTGCAAAAGTCTGCATTCCCACCAACAATGCAGGAGGGTTCCCTTTTCTCCACACCCTTGCCAGCACTTATTCTGTGTTGCTTTGTTAATGAGTGCCATTCTGACAGGTATGAGGTGGTATCTCATTGTGGTTTTAATTTGTATTTCTCTTATGATTAATGATGTTGAACATCTTTTCAAATGCCTATTGGCCATCTTTACATCCTCTTTGGAGAAGTGCCTATTCAATTCTTTTCCCCATTTTTTAATTGGATTGTTTACCGTTTTGGTGTTCAGTTTAGAAATTTTGGTTACTAACACATATATATTCCCATTGTGTGGGTTGTCTTTTTATTTTGTTTATGGTGTCTTTTGCTGTGCAAAAAGCTTTTTAGTTTGATATAGTCCCATTTGTTTATTTTGTCCTTTATTTCACTTGCCTGTGGAAATAAATTGGCAAGAATATTGCAACAAGAGATATCAGAGAGTTCAATGCCTATGATTTCTTCCAAGATGTTTATGGTTTCATGACTTACATTTAAGTCTTTTATCTATTTTGAGTTTAGTTTTGTGAATGGTGTAAGTTGGTGGTCTAGTTTCATTTTTTTTCATGTACCTGTCTAATTTTCCCAACACCATTTATTAGAGAGACTGCCTTTACTTCACTGTATGCTCTGACATCCATTATCAAATATCAATTGACCATAAAGGCATGAGTTTATTTCTGGGTTCTCTGTTCTGTTCCGTTGATCTGTATGCTTGTTTTTACATCAGTACCAAGCTGTTCTGATTACTATGGCTTAATAGTATAACTTGGTATCAGGAAGTGTGATACCTCCCACTTTATTCTTCATTTTCAAGATTGCTGAGGCTATTCATGTTATTTTTGGATTTTGTATAAATTTTTGGAATATTTGTTCTATATCTTTGAAGTATGCCATTGTTGTTTTATTAGGAATTGCATTGAATTTATAGAGTGCTTTGGATATTATAGACATTTTAATGATGTTTATTCTTCCTATCCATGAACACAGTATATGCTTTCACTTGTTTGTATCTTCCGTGATTTCTTTTTTCAATGTCTTTTAATTTTCTGAGTAGAAGTCTTTTACCTCCTTGGTTAAATTTACTCCAAGGTACTAATTTTTTTTGTTGTTGTTGCAATAGTGAAGGGAATTGTGTCCTTAATTTCTCTTTCAGACAGTTTATTGTTGGTGTATAAAAATACTACTGATTTCTAAATATTAATTTATATATCCTGCCACCTTGCCAAATTCATTTATGAGGTCTAGTAGTTTTTTGACTGAGACTTTAGGGTTTTCTATGTACAGTATCATGTCATCAGCAAATAATGATAGTTTTACTTCTTCTTTTCCAATTTGAATGCCTTTATTTCTTCTTCTTGTCTGATTGCTGTGGCTAGGACTTCCAGGACTATGTTGAATAAGAATGGTGAAAGGTCTTTGCTCTTATCTTTAAATATAATAAAAATAAAATAAGAAAATGTTTTTAAAATGAATTATCATTATTATTTGCTATAACTGATTTCACCTTTTATTTAGTCAGTTAAAGTTATTGCTTTTATCAAATAACAAGAATAAACCTGTCACAAGTTTTGCAAGATTATCCTTGGCACAATCAAAAAGTGCCCAGAAATGATTACTTATCACATTAAACGTCCAAGTTAAGATTATATGTGTATAACTTCAAAAGTTCTCAAGCTGCAAATAATATATGTATATATGTATATATATATATGTCTTGCAGTTTATAAAGATATACACGTATATATCTGTAGGTATACAGATATATACATACACATTAACATTTTGTATAAGTATTTATTAACATGCTGTGTTGAAAATCAGAAAATCAGATGGGGTGAAATATTGACATTTGGTTGAATTGATCTAATCTTTGTACTATAAAAAGTATGTCAATCCACTTATCATCATTTAGTTGACACAACAAATTTCAAATTTGAGCCTGAGAGATTCATCAATAAGAACTGGTGAAGTATAAAATACTTCTCTTTTAAACTAAGTTGTAATTTATCCAATTAAAGATTTAAGATGAGTTTGGAGAATTTTCTTCCATGCATGAAGTGAGCCAATTGTTTATTTCAACTGCCACTCTTAAAGGAGAAGAGCTAGAAAGCTCAATGTCCTTTTCTGAATTATGAATGATTGTACATGATGTGTAGAGTCCAAAATAAATACAATTGCTCTTTAAAGTCCAATGCATTGCTCTTTAGTGTTTAAACAACAAATGAGACAGCCAGAACTGATTTGATTTTTTTTTTATTTTCAAAAGCACCTGAGGGAAATCATTGATTTTGTTTATAAGATTATTTACCTGTTTTTAAAATTAATCTGAATTCCTATAGATAGATTTCTTCTCCAAACATAAATATTTCTTATAGTTTATCCTTAAAATGATATAAAAGATTTTTATATGCAAGAAGCAAACAAACTAAAAAGATCTCCCAGAAAACTCCTCGAGACATTTTTCTTTCATTGTGAGATCTGAGTTTACCATACACTTTCCCTATGCTTAAAGATTTTCTTAAATCAACATGGTTATGACTTCTCTTTCTGAGAGTAATAGCACTTTATACAATTCTTATTTATTAACTCCTGTTACATTTTTTTAAAAATTTTAACTTCTTGGTGAAAGGTATTTTCACTGGAATAAAAATAAGACTTTCAGATGCCTGTCATTTCCTGAAATGCTTTGAAGTTTGAATTTTCTCTATGTATCAAGAGACTATGTCCCTTTGAATAGACTGTACTGATGATAAATTTAGGATTTCAAGAATCAACCTACATTGCAGTTACAAAAACTGTAACTGTTATTGACATCATAGTCAGCTTCTGTGCCAATTACACTGGTGACAACTATTTATTATACTTATCAAATGGCAGGAAAAAGGCTCCAACACTGAAGTTTCAAAAATCATGACAGGTACTCTTAGCATTATCTTATCCCATTATCTGATGGCATCAGACCAATCAGACATGTGATAAGATAATGCTAAAAGGCCAAAACAGTTGTAGAAAATGAAAGGACCATAGTATTTGTGGCTTTTCACAGCTCGGTTTTAAAAAAGAGTGCTCTACTTATATGGGATGCCTGAGAAAAAGTGCTGTAGCATCTAGAGTTCCAGAATAACCCCGATTCCCTCCCCCGGTGGAGAACCCTCTCTCTTGGATAAGAACAAGACTTGTAAATCTGATGCACTGTATGGCAGAAAGGATTTTACAGATGTCCTTTGGGTTTCTATGAATTTCTTTTTGATTTAATCAATATGGAGATGATCCTGGGTGAACTCTTTTAAAAGAGGTCAGAAATTCCCCCTGGCTAGCCTTGAAGAAATGAGCTTCTATGTAGTGAGAGGGCCTATGGAGAAGGATGCAGGTCAGTGGTGGGAGTCAAATAATTTAACAGCCGGTTTTCTGCCCTTAATGACTGTTTTAAGTACAAAAATACATAATATCCTGAAAGGTAGTTTATTATTTCATGAATTTAATACTTAAGAACAATAAAAGTGGTACACAAAAATAGATTATTATAAAAAAGTTTTAAAATATTAATAAAAAATATTGAATAATACCCGACAAAAACATAAAACTGTAAGTTATTTCCAATGACAGTTTGTCACCCCTGGTTGTTTGGTACTTTTTCTCTTCACGTTATATGTTTGTTTACCGAAGTAACAAATGCAAGGGAATTAAAATGTAGTGTTTCATCAAAGGTATAATGAGTTTTATGAAATGAATAAATAAATATTACAAACATAGTTTTGTCAAAGTTTTTACACCTATGGATAAAATGAACATTAGTATGGGCTCTTAAAATACGCTGTTGTGCAGATGAATGTTAAAAAAAAGTAAGGAATGTAAATTTGTGATTCCCACATTAGGCAGCTGCCCAGGGGCCCACCCTGGAGAGAACCCTGATTACAAGTGTCATTTTAACAACTGGTTTGCCGAACTCAACAAAAAATTGGGTATTGGTTCTTGCCGAACTGGTGCCAACCAGCTGAATCCCAGCACTGGTGCAGGCCAAGGGTGCCAGAGCAGCCTCCGGAAGCTAAGAGTAGTCCCCAGTGAACAGCTAGCAAGAAATGAAGATTTTTGGTCATACAGCTGTAAGGAAATGAATTCAACCATCAACCTGTGAATCTGAAAGTAGACCCTGCAGTTTCAGATGTGACTGTAGTACCTGCCAACACCTCAATTTTAGCATGGCAACATACTGAGCATGGGACCCAGTAACTTGTGTTCAAACTCCTGAGCAGGAAAACTGATTGGTAATACATTTATAATGGGTTAGGCTACTAAGTGTGTGATTATCTTTTACATCACAGTAGAAAATGGGTATAGAGGAGAATGAAGCTCTTAAGCGTCACTTAAATATTTAGAAGAGCTGTCAGCGTGGCCACCGTGGTCTAGAGTTGCGAATCTTTTCTGATGAGATGTGCGCCTTTCAGTTTGTCCCAGTGCTATCACTCCCGCTGGCCTGCCTGACGCTGTGATCCAGCATCAGTTGCAATTCATCTTTGCATTTGCTCTGTTATTACAGAATGTCACAAATGTTATCTTTAAACATTTTTCTGTACTCATTTCTCTATCAGAAGTGGAAAAGGAAAGACTGAACTCAGAGGGTTCCTTGTTCCTCACGCCCGATCTGCTTTCTTCATTTCTGATCATATTGGCAACGGCAATTGTGAACCCTGGAGATCAAAGAAATAATTGATTAGAAACTCCGAGTATAACCGGGATTAGACGTTTAGCAAATGTTTGTTTCCTTCCATCTAGCCTTTCTTGTAGTTGTTTTGAAACATTTGAGCCCAGAATAAAGTGATATAGCATTCCCAGTGACTGTAAATGCAGTAGCACAACAAAATGTTGAAATCAAGCAGGAAGGACTAAGATTCTATTTCTGGTAAAGCATAGAATATAAAGAGGAAAGACAGTATGATAACATGTAGGTGACCCCAATTTTCCCTTTCCATCTCTACTAAAATCAATGAAATTTCTCCGCAGAGCCAGGAAGGGGAGAAACCCATCCCTTGTTGCAGTGTTCAGTTTCAGTCGCCTCTATATCCCTGGCCTTTGGTGCGGTTAACTGTGCAAAGGAAAGCCACACTTTCAGAACAGTAAGATACTCATTCTCACTAAACCACACTGACAACACTACTTCCATTTCTCTCCTGGCTGTAGATAGGGGAATTAGTAAGAAATCACTCCGGCACTGTCTTCTAGTCTTCAAATGAAGCCTAACTAAGGAAATATACAGTTTTTATTGAGCTGCAAGAAAAAGGGACATGGGACACAATTAAGTTCTTATCAAGAATTAAAGTCATAAAATTATTAATGTAGCAAATATTACACATTAGTAAGAAATATATTTTGTCACCAGCCACTGTATAAAATCCCGTTTTTATAATCTCTAATCCAAAAGGAGAAATAGAGATGTGTTGGTCAAATAAGTTTGTAAATATGATGTATACATTTGCTCGCTTTGTGTGTGGGAGACAGGCTGTAAGCTGACATAGTCATTATAACCTAAGGCTTAGTTTTAAGGCAAAGCCTCTCCCTCCCTTCTAATACTAAGGTCTTCTCAAAACTAAGCTTTTGCCCACACCCTTGACTGTTGCAAGATAGGGGGGTAGGAGGTGGTGTATTCTCATGAGGAATCCCATTTATGCCTCAGATTAGTGGCTTTGTATCAGAGACTTTCTTATTTGTATATTTGCTTAAAGGCTTTAATTTTCTACACTATAAAATAAGTCAGACCAGGTGCTCTCACTCTTTCTTGGTTCCTGCTATCAGCATTGCAGAGGCCTCCCTGAGCCCTTGCCCTCTATGGGAAAAGCATTTTCCCTTGGCTTTTCTTGTGGCTTGCTTGTCTTGGTGAGACACCAATAAACAGAATGGCCCACCATCCTCCAACTCTGCCATTTCTTTACCTTCTGCCCGAATTCAATGAGAATCTGCATGTGAATGGCCATGATGGTGGCCCCTGGCCATACAAGATGAATTATACAAAAAGCATTATGTTCTAACCTTAAGTTTATTGCTGCTGGAACTAAGATGTTTGCCATATTTTAACCCCACTATTTCTGAGATGCAGTTGTCCTGAATTAGTAAAAATGAAAGTGAGAACCAAAAGATAGAATTGTAATAATTGCTTCTATGTAACATGAAATTTTACTAGGAAAATGAAAATATTTATCAACCTGCCCAATATAGTATTCTGATAGAGGATTACAAGTTCAATATGCAGAGGAGGGGGGGGGTGTCTCCATATATTTTCTTCTTATCTCTTCTCTGAATGAGCTTGAATCATTCTGCTCCTACCTTTTCTGGAGAAAACACTGATGTCAAAGTCCACTTTCTGATGCATGGATCACCAACTGAGAAAATTCTCGTCTTAGTCACTAAAAGCACTTTGGAGAGTGTTAAGGAATGAGTATTTATCCCCTCTCCTCTTACACACACTTTGTACTTATTTTATCAAAGCCCTGTCACCCGCTTTTGCAATCAGCTGTTTACTTGCATGTATCCCATAGGCTTACACAACATAAGCACTGACAAGTAAAGGAATAAATGAATGAGGTAGCATGAAAGTTGTTTTGTCCAAATCAAGGTTGTGATGATATATATAAGCATCTCATCCAGACTCTAATAGTAAATTCCATTTTTAAATTCAATACTTATCATGAGCAAGTTGTTAGGAGTGGTATAAGGTGAAGGAGGTTAAACTTTCTGTCTTATAATCCAAGAGGGATGAGACAATATGTTAATAGACTATATAAACTGCTACAAAGAGGCCCTAATAAAATGAAATAAGGGTTCAAAATTAGAAAATGGACAGTTATTATGAAAACATAGGGAAGCTTCATGGGAAAAGGAAGTTTAACATGTGTGGTAATAGATGGAAGGGATGTTTAGAAGAGGAAAAATTCTTGGTAGGTCAGTGGTTAGATGTGCAAAGAAGGAGCATGAGCAAACAGCAGATGGAAGTCAGCACATGTTTGGGGGTAACCTGCATTCCAAATCGGCTGAAACAACTCCCAAACAAGACCTGGGAAATTAGGCTTCCAGAAGAGAGTTAGAGCTCTGTTGAGGTGGCCATTGAGTGGTAACCTTAGGAAGTTGATAGTAATCAAGCTTTGTGTGTCATCACACAGTACATAGTGCTCCGTATTTTCAGAGTTGACACTATGTTAATTTAGTTTTATGTACCTTTTAAGTGAACTGCTGTCCAATTGGCAAGTAGCTTTCCTGGACTGGATTCTATAGTTCTTATTTTTTTTGTCCCTTTCATGGTTCTTTGCTTATAGTAAATAATAAGTACCAACTTAGTATCAACAGATATTTTTACTTGATGGCTGGATTGTTTGGCTGATTTCAACTCCAATGCATCTTATACATTCTCTTACTTTTCTCAAGAGCATTGTGCAGTAAGTATGCTCATTTTACAATTGACTGAACCAGAGTGCTGGAATAAGATATTTGCTCAGTTTCTTCCAGTGAGACTTACACATATATGTTGATTTCACATCTTGAGTTCTTTCTTTTGTATCACATTGTTATGGTTTCTAGAACACGAAAACTTTAACACTTTATAAGAGTAAACAAAAGAAGAGAAAAAAACACACACGATGTGTTTCTGGGATAAGAAGAGAAAAGCCAAAAGGAAGGCCTCTTTCTACACAAATTGAAATTTCACTTGGATCCAAATGTTCAGTATGATACATTTAATCTTTCTCATAGATTTTAATTTTGCCTACAATTTTTTATCTCTCATCTAATTCTGGATTTCCAGTCAAAAATATATTAAAGTTATTTTTTTCAAACTATATTGGGCCATCATAATAATAACTATCATTTCCTGAGCACCTAATGTGTACTATACAGCTGCTTTACATACATGGTATTTATTTCTGTTGCAATTCTGTGAGCCTATTTTACAGACGAGTGACTGAACTAACTTTCAAATCTAGTTCTGTCTTCAGATTCTGCGATCTTTTCTCCTGCCTCCAAAACTATTGGTTTCTAGCCAGGAACATGCTTACTGGGTCTAGTCTACTATTTGTTTCCGAATACGTGATACAAGTCAAGTTTTAATCCTATAGCCCTAGGCAAGAAAACTTCTCCAAAACCAATTCCATTTATTGCCCATCATCCCCATTGTAGGGGATTGCCCAAGTCCCCATTGTGTGCCTGATTCTAGTTTAATTAAAGAAGAGTTATTGAGGGACAGCAGTGTAGGATATGCTTTTAGTCTTCCAGGGACTTATACTTTAGTTAAATCAGACACAAGAATTATTAGTGGGAAGAAAATTAATGATATATATGCATTCTAGAGATTGGTAAAGGGAAAATGGTATGTGGATAGAGTTGAGCCTTGAAAATTAAGTAAAATTGGGGTGAACAGAAAGAAGAAATGGGTGTTTGTTAGGGGTGATAGAAAACACGACGAGAAAAGGTACTGGCTTATGAATATATTTATTTATTTTTATTATTATTTTTTATTGATTGATTTTTAGAGATAGAGGAAGGGTGGGAGACATAGACACACACACAGAAAAATATCCATTTGTTGCTTCATTCATTTATGCAGTCACTGGTTGATTCTTATATGTGCTCTAACCAGGGATCAAACCTGCAACCTTAGCATATGAGGATGATGCTCTAACCAAAAGAGCTACCCACCAGTGCCTAAATGTGTTTGTTTATTAAAATGCTTCTGACTCATCTTTGAATTCATTCTTGGTTATTTTTAATGATCTATCAAGTTTGAGCAAAAAAAGGATAAAATTAGACAAAAAAAGAGAGAGAGAAACACTCATGGACACGACAATAATGTAGTGACTGTGCGATGGGGGAGGTACAGGAAGGTATAAGGCAGGGGTCCCCAAACTATGGCCTGCAGGCCACATGTGGCCCCCTGAGGCCATTTATCCAGCCCCTGCCGCACTTCCAGAAGGGGCACCTCTTTCATTGGTGGTCAGTGAGAGGAGCATAGTTCCCATTGAAATACTGGTCAGTTTGTTGATTGAAATATATTGAATACTTGTTCTTTATTTTAAATATTATATTTGTTCCCGTTTTTTTTTTTTTACTTTAAAATAAGATATGTGCAGTGTGCATAGGGATTTGTTCATAGGTTTTTTTTATAGTCCGGCCCTCCAACAGTCTGAGGGACAGTGAACTGGCCCCCTGTGTAAAAAGTTTGGGGACCCCTGGTATAAGGGGTAATAATTGGTGATGGACAAAGACTTGACATGTGGGGGTGAACACACGATACGGTGTACAGAGATGTGTTGTAGAATAGGGCACCTGAAACCTGTGTAATTGTTAACCAGAGTCACTCCAATAAATTGTTAACCAGAGTCACTCCAATAAATTCAATTAAAAATCTGTTTTTGAGCCATTCTAGGTGGCTGTGGTATGAAAAATTATGTACCTCAAGAGAAAAAATTAGAACAGTTTAAATGCACTTTAAAGTTAGAAGTCAAGCAAAGCACTAATAGGCCTAAAGGCTAAAATAAGAGTTATGGGCAATAGGACCAAAGACTTTGCCAATCAACCATTCGAACTAAAACACTAATCTCCATCTGGTTTGGACTACTAATTTAATGTGTGGCTGGAGGTGTGAAATTTAAAATCTTTTGAAGAGAGTATGGTAGTACTTGACTTTAAGAGAAAGTGATTTTTTTTGCATAACTTGAAAAAATAACTAATGTGGTAACACCGCAAACATATATATCACCTCCAATCTGAATCATGCTTGATAATATTTTCACATTTTTTTCCCCTGCCCTAAGATAGGGATAAAAGTCTTAGAATAAATTTGCTTTGAAAATGTTAAATTACTCAAATTTTTATAATTTATATTAGGTGGTATTCAATAAGATAGTGGAACTTCCAGAGATGGAGTTAGCACTCGTGCAAGACTCCTACCCCAACCTCTTCTTAGCTGCCTTTGGATTACACTGCTAAAGCCTTCCCACTAGTTCATCCCACAGAATTTATTTCAGCATTTAAAGCAATGCCAGCAGGGTCAGGGTTATAAGTTACTATGCATCCAGGATTGAGAACCATTGATTTAGAGTCTTCACATTTAAAAAGAGGTGGTTTTCAGTCATAATATAAATATCATAATGGGAAGTTTATCAAGTTAAACCATGATTCACCTTTTTAGGAGGAATGAAAAATGTCCAATTGGGCTACCAACTGTATACTAAAATGTAGAAGTCTTTCAAGAACTTGCCTAAAGACATTTGAGAAATTAGAAACAGGAATCTTCTGTCTCCAAATCCTTTGTTTTATCTACCAGGTTGTTTGCTATCTGCAGTTATGACAGCTTTGGGAGAGGTTTTCTTTGTCCAATTCAAAAGAGTCTTTCTTTTGCAAATTGCTGTGTTTTATATTATTGTTTGATAATAATACACTATCTGAGATAATGGACAGTAGTTCCATAAGAGCAGAGACCTTTGCTATCTTGTTTACAGTGATATCCCCAGCATCTAGAGCAGTGATTTGTATACCAGTTGTTGAATGAATGAATGAATGAGAATTTTAAGTTCTTAAAAATATGTCAATTCCATCATGTGGCTTATGTCTCGATGTAGATGGAACAAGGAAACTTTTAATAGGATAGGAGGTTTCTCAGAGCAGCAGCTGCATTTGAGGCAGAAAATCAATTTCTACCCTGGATGACATTTTCAAAAGAAGTGTATCTAGTAGCATGGAATCTTCTATCCGACAAGACTTATGTCAAAATACTAAGATGTCTAGATGTGTGGCCCACATTCTGTAGAGAGGGTGTGCCATTCAGAGATGGCCTGAACTGTATGTGCAATTTGGTTCTTGTTCTGCCTTTCTGCCTGCACGAGTAAGAGTGACTATGGCTTTGTCAGTATACTTATGTTCAGCAGGAAAATTTGCCTGTGAATACATTTAGGCACAGACATTTTATAAGCTCGGTAGGGAAGAAATATGGGATGCAGATTCCCCAAGTTAGCTAGTATTTGTAATATTTTTAGTAATAGGGTAGAGGATGTCTGTTCGGTTTGTTTTCAAGTATTTGAAACACAGCCATTGTTGAAGACATAAAAGTCACAATAAGATAAAGACAATATCAGAAAAAATGTAGACTGTTAATCACAACTTATGCAAAATAAGTAAATGAACACAACCAGTTGTCATGTACACACCATTGTGCTAAGGAATGCCTTTTCTCATGGTATTCCTTACTAAGGTAAATCATTGCCAAAGCAGTTTATCTAATTCTTTCCCATGTTTGGAATGAGGCATTTTTTAACAGTTATCTACTTCCCATTGTCTGCCTGGGACAAGCCTTGTCTTGTCAGTAAAGTACTTAGCTCTGTGCTGCTGCCAGAACTGAGATAGGGTCATCAGAATCTTGTAAATGCAGGGAAGATAAAGACAGGGAAGCTGGTCCTTCCTAAGAGGCTGGGGAGGGGAAGAAGAAAGGGCAAATTTAGTTTTATGTGTAGGTAGTCTGGGGTAACTGCTTACTTTGTGCATCCTAGGAAGTATCTGTATTTCTTTCATTTCTCCCACCTTTCTCCTCATCCAAACACACACACACACACACACACACACACACACACACACACACACACCCCCTTTAACAGGGAGACAGAGACAAGGCTTTCATTTTATAACTAGTGAAGAGACAATACTGCAGGTAGAAGAAAATTATTAATGTTCTCATGAATTTGGAAACAACTGATAACAGATCCTTTTCTAAACTGGAAAAAGAAAGGAGCTAATAAATTTGGAACTTCTACTATATACCCAGTTTTGTCTTAGGACAATGAAATACATTTTGAAATTTTTATTTTTTTATAAAAATTAGAACAGAATTAATAGGAAGATATTCTCAGGCTCTTGAAATTAATTAGGCAATAAGAGACCCTCTTACGGGAGGCTAAGTTTTTTGCAGACAAAGTATGTTCAGGTCTCTTTTCTTGACTCCCAAGATATTGTACAGTTTGAAAACATTTAAGAAACTAAAACTAAAACTGTTAAAAATAAGTTAAAGCAATAAGAATGTGTCATCAATAAGTTAATGACTATTGCAATTATAAATTAATAGAGGTAGCTAGCTCCTTTTGACCTGTTCCAGATGTCATGCCAATTGATTAAATGTTCGGAGACAATGAAATGGAAAAAGACAACTTTATTATAATGCTTCAGGCAGGGAATATTTTTATTTTGCTATTAGGAGCACATCCACATGTCAATGACCAATTCCATTTGGAAAAAAGACATTTTTTTGGATATGTACAATTAGGAAAAATCTCCAAGGTGAATCTCAGGTCTGAACTAACCACCTCTGTTATTTTTAGTTGGCATTAGGAACTATGAAAGAGCATTTATCGGTTTTATTTTGACTTAGGGCAGAAGAGCTGTTGGTTCCATCTCTCATAGATGTCATGGATTGGCATACCCCTGCTGGCTGGTATCTTCAGTAGACATTGCTAGGGGCATGTTCTGCAGTGGTCTCTGCACTTCAGTGACAGGGGAGGAATTGGAAATGGTGTTAGGTAACTAGCAGACTTTCAGCTGTATTCTCTTGCTAGCCATTCTGAGTGTGCTGGGGTTGCTGTTTTCTCACGGGTGATTTGGCAGCCATGGACCTGCTTCCTGGGACAGCTGTTGAGCCTCAGCTTTTCTGTGGTGATGGGTGAATCAGAGAGGGAAAGATCATTTCCATTATTTTACTGGAAAAAATATCTTGCTATAAAAAAATGATAGATTTTACCTTCATAACCTCTAGATAGGAGATAAGAAACCCTGGATGAAAGTGAGGTCAGTTTCATATTTGGATGTAACTGATAATAAATTGAAATTGACCATAAGCTGTAATTTGATCAGTTATACCAAAACTGTTGTCTGGAAGGCAGAACTAAATCCCTAGTAACTTGAAAAATTGACTGTTGAATGGACCCACAGACGTATAGTCTTGTATCTCATAGCCTGTTAGGTCAGGAAGCTGTTACTTATGGGGCTTAAACAGTTTTACAATGGTTCATGGCTCTGTTCATTCAAGGAATAGGCAGCACTTTCTTTGTGTCCCCAGAGACTAGGATTAATGTAACCATTAGCACGTCTGTTTCAGGTCAATCATATTTCTCTGAACTTGTCTGTATTTCTATTCTAGTATTGCTTATTTTCTCTATTACTTTTATTTTTTTATTGAAACATGTTCCTTTAAAAATGTGGAAGATCTAAATAGAACATAATGTTTAAAAATATTATTTTCCTTCTTTTCCAAGTGAGAGGAGGGGAGATAAAGAGACAGACTCCTATATGAGTCCAGACCAGGATCCAGCTGCTGCAGGATCCAGCTGTCAACCCCTGCATGGGGTGGGTGCTCTGCCCATTTGGGGCCATGCTTTCAGCCGAGCAATTTTTTAGAGCCTAAGGTGGTGACTCCACAGAGCCATCCTCAAGTGTCCAGGGCCAATGTGCTCAAACTAATTGAGCCATGGTTGCAGGAGAGGAAGAGAGAGAGAGAGAGAGAGAGAGAGAGAGAGAGAGAGAGAGAAGGGGTAGGAGGGGAGAAGTAGATGGGTGCCCTGATTGGGAATCTAACCTGAGACATCCATATGCCAGGCTAATGCTCTACCACTGACCAACCGGCCAGGGCCTAAAGTTCTTTATAATTCTTGTCATAAGAAAGGAGTACAAAAAGTCATAACTTTTGAATATTCTACTTTTAAAAATACAGACTAATTCACTGTCTATTTCAGTGACCACTTATTGCTGGATTATACAACTAGGATGATTTGTGCTCACTTATAGTGACAGGCTTTAGAAACCAGGAACATGATTTGTTCACAAATATATTATGTCTCAGGCATGTGTTTGACTCTGGAGTCAGAATACAGTGGTACTCACTATCCTAGAGCTCACAGTCAATGAGGAATGTAAACGTTAATCAGCCAATTAAAACCCAATTATCTTTGTTTTTGTGGTAGAGGAAGATTAAGATGATAAGAAGGATCTAAAAGGGATATCAGTGGTCAGAGAAGCCTTAATGGAGGAAGTGCTATCTGATTTGAGGACTTCAAGAACCCCTCTAGAGATCAGTGGATCAATGAGATGTAGCTGGTCTGATCACAATATATATGTAGTCACCCAATTGTGCCCACACAATGTGTGCTATATTTTGTTATGAGTTTAAAACAGGAATAGCAGTAGGGCACCAAATAGTAAGCGATGATATGTTCTGAGTCTCACCTACTTTAAATTCTGCCCTTTAAAAATTATATTTGGATATTTGTTATTTTACCTTATTCATGATTTTAAAAAGTATAATATTTATCATTTGTGACTCATTACAACAGCTGTCTTGTCCTTTTAGAGATATATCAGTTTCTTTTCAACAAATATGTAGGTTAGCTAATAAACAGTTTGCTATTATTTTTATTATTACTATACTTGTGCTAGTATGAGGAATTCTAATGAGTTCTTTAAAAAATATTTTTATCTAGAGATAACAGTGTAGAAGAGTACGTTGTTTTTTAAAGAATATGAAACACATGCACAGAGACACGTATGTGTTGCACTTACAGGCTTCGTTATTTATTTATTTATTTATTTTTTACAGAGACAGAGAGAGGGATAGATAGGGACAGACAGACAGGAACGAAGAGATGAGAAGCATCAATCATTAGTTTTTCGTTGCGTGTTGCGACACCTTAGTTATTCATTGATTGCTTTCTTATATGTGCCTTGACTGCAGGCCTTCAGCAGACCAAGTAACCCCTTGCTTGAGCCAGCGACCCCTTGGATCCAAGCTGGTGAGCTTTGCTCAAACCAGATGAACCTGTGCTCAAGCTGGTGACCTCGGTGTCTCGAACCTGGGTCCTTGGCATCCCAGTCCGACACTCCGTCCACTGCGCCACCGCCTGGTCAGGCACAGGCTTCATTATTTATGACTCTATAAAATGCAACATCATTTGTCAGTAAACCAAAACTAATAAAAGTGGCGATTGTAAATGCAGTTGGTTGCAATAGTAAGAGAAGAGGAATTAAGATTGTAACTGAGATTCCTTTTATGATAAATTATTTAGCTCCTGGCTACGGTGTACGAGCTCTATTAACTGCCTATAAATTGTTCATCATAAAATCTAGTTCATTCTCGTTAATTAGGCCAAGGCTTTTATGAAGATTCTTTCTCTTTTTTCTGAAAGCCTAGGCTGACAGGAGAATAGCTACACCAGAATTCTGAGGAAGAAAGGAATTCTCTGTTAAGCATGATGTTATGTTCCTTAAAAACTAATAATTAAAAAAGAAATCCCTGAATTAAAATTACTTTGGCTTCTTAAGTGTGAGAATTGAATCTTCTGTAGTCACAGAAGAAGGTTAAACACAGCCAAAATAATTGCACCTTCTAACTTCAAATTCTCTCAATCAATAATGTGTAAGAAAGAAAGGGTGTATGTATAAGACGGACTACATACCCATTAGAAATGATTAATTCCAAGCAAGTTCCAGAAAGACAAATAGACATATCAAATTTTTTCTGGCACATCATTCCATGTCATTTATTATGCATTTTTCCCCATGAAATTGTATGCAAAATTATCTTTGAGGAAATCTTGTATTTGTTGCTGATCTGGTTTTTTTCTTTTTCTGTTGTATTTTGTTTTTTTTCCTGGCACTCACATAAGTGATCAACTGGTAGTGAATGTTATGTTTATATTATCTTATATTTTGCATTGCTAACTCACTCCCTTGATACCATTTAAGGTGCATCCCTAATCAGCTCTCACGTTTCACACTTCCCTTGCAATCTCTGAATTTCATGAAGAGTAGACACGCAGTGCCCCAGTTCTAGACGCCAAAGTGGTTGTGACTTCAGGAAGTCCCTATAGTCAGAGCCACAGGCTGAGTCAAGCCGTGTGATTGCTCCCCTGAGATGCAGTTAGCAAGCCTCTCTGACAGAGGCCAGAGGCAAGGAACAGTCAAAGACTAGAAAAGTAGAGTCTGTTTGCACATACTCCTGTGCTTCACACCCATTACAGTGCAATTAAGAATGGTCAGAAGCAGTATTAAATTTGGAAATGCCAAGTAACAGCACAGTTGGGGTAAAGCAGAAAAGCAGCTCAAACCAAGGAAAAGCAGTTCTTTTATATTTAAAATAATGGGATTTTTTTTTTGCTAAAACTACTTCTTGTTTTCCCTTGTAAATGATTCTATCAGCTAACAATAAAAGAAATTGTAAAATTAAGTAAGCTGTTGTCATTTCTAAGATCTATGAACACATTGGTTTTTTTTCAATCTTTTTCATTCACATGACCCTAACTTTATATTTTTCTCGGTCCAATTTCTGGGTAATGTGTGGCTCCACAAGATTGCAGTACAGATAAGAGCTCACTCCACACTAAGTAGTTAGGAAGGCACTGCAGTGCTTGGCACTGAGTAACGGTAAGGGCTCTGCAGGAGACCTCTTTGGGTGGACTGTGGTTGAAGCAGTCAGTTCAACACAAGGCTACCCTAATGCCCTGTAGGCTTTGCCAATGAATGCCTTGAGGGGAATAAATAGCAACAGGCTAAAACAGTCATCCCTTTCTTTTTTAAAAATTATTTTACTTTATTTTTTTATAATTTTAAAATTAAATTTATTGGGGTGACAGTCTTCCCTTTCTGATAAGGAGAATTCTTAAGCTGTCTAGTTCAGTTTTAACTGTGACAATAATTTTTTTCCCTTTTGAAAGACTAAAAAGGAAAGCCTTTCGAACTTGATATTTACTTTAATGAATTATTTTAAAGAATCTTTTTTCTAAAAACAACTATTCACTTTTTATTCTTGTCATCATCAATAGTCTTATTATAATCAAATGTTGAATTATGATGCATAGATGGTCTCAGTTTCCACTAGATAACTGGGCTTTTTCTAAGCCTCCGTTTAAGCTTTAAATAAGCAATTTAAAATTAATAAATATCAGGTTCTGTGAAAGAATCTTACTCTATGTACTAAATGTTTATGTCCTCTCAAATTTATATGTCAAAATTGCAAACTCTGATGTGATGGTATTAGGAAGTGGAGCCTTTGGGAAAATATAAAGTTCAGAGCAGTGGTAGTCAACCTGGTCCTTACCACCCACTAGTGGGCATTCCAGCTTTCATTGTGGGCGGTAGCAGAGCAACCAAAGTATAAATAAAAAGATAGATTTAACTATAGTAAGTTGTTTTATACAGTTTTATTCTGCCAAACAGCGAAAATCTGACATAAAGTACTTGGTAAGTAATTATTATTATATGCTTTAACTTGCTATAACTCTGCTTGATAAATTTTATAAAGTAAAGTTACTTCTCTACTTTATAAATCACCATTACTGTGGAACTGGTGGGCGGTTAGAAAATGTTACTACTAACAGAGATACAAAAGTGGGCGGTAGGTATAAAAAGGTTGACTGCCCCTGGTTCAGAGGATTCATGATGATGGCACCTGTGAATGGATTAGTGTGATTACATAAAGAAGAGGTACCAGAGCTTCCTCCCTTCTACCTTATGAAGATACAGCAAAATGATAGCCTCCTGCAAGCTAGAAAGGGGCCTGACAGAAAGCCAAATCTGTGCCAAACTTGATCTTGGTCTTCCCAATGTCCAGAACTGCGATAAATAAATGCCTGTTGTGTAAGCCACCCCGTCATGGTATTTTGTATAAGAGCCTGAGCTATCTAATACATTAGCTTATGAGAAAATATTTCCCAAGCACAAGAAACAGAATAGAGCAAAAGTGAAAGTGTGTAAAGGAGAAGAGCCTGGACAGATAGGGGAAGAGGACATGTGGAGAAGGAGCAAAGGCTTTTTAACCATCTCATTTCAGCCTCCAAATAGCTCTTAACCAGATAGGCTCTTTTTTTTTTTTTTTTTTGACAAGCACTAGTTACATGGCCTCAACTTAATGCAGGGTTGGAATCCCTTGCTGGGTCATTTTCCATCAACAACTCTGCACTCTGAAGGGAAACATACATCTCTGGTGGAGAGCTGGTAGTCTGTGACACATTTTGTACGTTACTTTGAGCTTAGGAAATGCTTTTATAATTATAAACTTTTCAAGTTCTAAGGCCACTCTAAGTTATGAACAACATTTTTTAATGCCTAAACATTCAGTTAGTTCAGTTGACCAGCAATGAAAGAGAAGTCAATCCACTTGGTTTTTTACTGAATTTACAATTGTTTGGCTAAATGGAATGGTTACTTTGGCATAAAAAGTTTGTGCAGGAGTTCTATCTAGACATAATCACATTGCAGCTGGTATAAAATTTGTCTTTGTCACTGCATTTATTTTTAGAGACATGATCAACTTCCCTAATTTACTGTTCCAACTTCCTTTTAGACTACTTCATTGTCCAGCATTCTTCAGAAGAGTGCTTCTTTTAGAGCGAAGCTGAGAGGATACAGGCCAGGTTTGTCGCAGCATCTTTTCAACACAATCTTTGCATGTTTTCTTTTTACTGTTAATATTAAATGGGATAATCCTACAGCTCTCCCTTTGTTTAAAATAATTTTATAAACTTACAGATCTTATTTTAAAAAATCTCTTGAGTAATACTCTGTTGATGTTCAAACTATTAGCTATATTGAAAAGTTGTTTCAAAACCCATAGCACATTACTACAGATTTTTAAAGGAATTTTAAAATTTTATCTCTATTTCTTAAACTTTCAGTTTGTTTTTATAACTTAGATTTTTAGGTAATATTAGGCTTAGATCAGGCTTATATTATTACCTGCCTAGTAGTATGCCTTTATAAAGCCAGCCTCCATTGGGCAAAAGTCTCTACAGTTAGAGAAATTTGGAGTTGAACACTTAACATCAATTATGCACTTATATTTAAAACATAGGAATTCAATAATATGTTCCATTGACAAATACAATGAGTGCCTTTTCTAAGCTCTATAACGGTTGCACATAGAAATGAGTGATTGCCTCCAAGGAACTTACACTCTGGGACTTAATCACAGCACCTGGCACAGTAGAATTTGGTATAGAGGATGGAATCTATGTAAAAAATGTTAACTAACAAACAAAGCCAGCCCACAATCAGAGCCTAAGGGGTGGTGTGGGAGATCAATTCTGCAAGTGATCAGAGGAAGAAGTCTTATTGTGGTTTGTAGCAGCTGAGGTGGAGACCTAGATGACATGAGTCTTTTTGATGGATCTAAAGGGAGGATGCTGCTTAGAAAAGTTGAGAGATAAGAAGGGGGTTGTCTCAAAAAGAGATACATATAAATGAAATGATAAAACTTGGATTCCACATAAAGTTTTTAAGTAAAAATGAATCAATTTTTCTAAAAAGAACTGATGGTTAATGAATAAAAATAGCAGTTTAAATCTGATAGCAGGTTGTTATCAGATTGTGGAGAGCTCTAAATGCCAATTTGATAAGTGTGGCCTTTATTTTATATTTACTGTGGAACCATTGTAGATTTTGAGATGATATATTTACTGATAACAACTTGGATCTTAAATTTTCACAAACTTCAGATGTATCTCCCAAGCCAAGATTTTGGAAGTTATTACAATTTAAAACACACTGATGTTGGTCCCTCCTTGAATTCTACCTTCATTTTTATCTGCCGGATACAGAATTGAAAAGAAATGAGCTTCCCCAGGGAGGTTGGTTTCTCCTAGTTTATCAAGACAGAGTGATATCCATTCACGTTTAATTTGGGAGCATGTGTTCTAAAGCAGAGTCCAGTTACAAAACTGAAACTGAGGGATGCAAGGGGTATACAGGTATCCCTCCTTTGAACTTTGAAGAAAATTATTTGCTACATAAAAATAAGACTCCTCACAAATCATTAGCTTTTAATAAAAATGAGCTAAACATTGTGAGATACTCTGCCTCTCAGACAAATACAGAAATAAAATTGTGGTATAGCTCTTTATGAAACAACATCAGTGAAGAACCAACTGTCAAGCTTGTTATACTTGAGTTGTGTGTATGCACACAACTGTGCACACACAATTGCAACTGTGTAGCAAATGCAATGGGATAACCATATTAATACTGAGTTTATCTCCACATTCTGTTGTCATATTGGCATCTATTTTCTTCAACCTAGCATTCTATTTTTCTTAAGTATGTTCAGTTATTTCTTCTTTTCCTTTTTTGTTTCAAGTTATCCCCACTGATTTCTTTACCATTTCATGATATTAAAAAAGGAGGCTTTCACCTTGGCTGGGTAGCTCAGCTGGTTAGAGCATCATCTCCATACATCAGGGTTGCATGTTTGACCCCCAGTCAGGGCACAGACAAAAATCAGTCAATGAATGCATGAATAGATGGAACAGCAGGTTGATGTTTCTCTTTCTCTCTCCCCCTCTCTCCCTTTCCCTCTCTCTAAAATTCAATCAATCAGTCATTTTTTTTTAAAGGAGGCTTTCAGTGAGGGAATGGTAGGTGGCAGAAAGAAATGGTCAGAGGACTCAGTCGAGAAAGGTCATAATTCATAGACCCTACAAGTTAAAAAGGTGAGATGTAAGGTAAGAAAGTATATGGAGGAAGTATGAAAGAGAAGTGAGGGTTTAATTTAAGTTAATAAAAAAATCAAAGGAACTGGTCAAGAGGAGAGGAGAAAGTGAGGACTACTCCTGTATAGGACAATGACAGAGCAGTTCACAGAGATAAAGATGGCATTAGACAGTTACTTCAAATTGTTGGCAATACATTTTAACAGCAATAACTTCAAGTACCCCCTGAAGTCAGAGTCTAACAGCTGAGGACTTCCTTTAACCTCGTTCTTGAATTGTAGTCAAGATTAGCTTGTATAAGTCCCATTTTTTTAGTTTGTTTCCAAAGTACTGTTTCAGTTCATTTTTTGACTTATTCCTACTTTTTTGGGTT